>NW_011888798.1:7115805-7140294 GCF_000151845.1 Pteropus vampyrus | reverse complement strand
CATGGTAAAAGATTGACACTCGATCCTTTTGGAATAAACTCTTCATCTAACCATTTGATGTCAATTGGAGAATTTGATGAAATCTATTTATGTAAACATTTGGTTAATTGTAAATTATTGCTGGTGTCCTTAAGAGAAATCCAAGAAACTTTCCTGATTCCTGACATTCCTGAATTTCCTGAAACATAATTTTCCTGATTCCTGAACATTCATAAGAAGAATGAAACACTTTCTGGACTAGAAACAGAATCAATTTGTATGTTCTTAGCCATTCACCAAATTCACTTACCAGGCAAATTCTAGTCAAACACCCAATTTCTACCTCTGATATGATAACCTGATAACCTGATAAATCTGAAGCCTGTGACATAATTCAACAGGAGTGAAAGGAGGACAACTGGAAAGACCAAGCCTAGGGAACTAATTTAAATCAAGATTGGCTTACTAATAAAGTGCATGTTTGGGAAAAATCCAGCAATATCCATGGAATGCAATGAATTCAGGATAAACCCCAGTAAACACTGGTAGGAGAGTGAGTGCTGGGAGATGTAATCTGGTGGATTGGCCATGTTGTCATTCACAGTGATCATAAAATGAATGAAACATAAAGACTCAGGGACAAACTGAGAAGAGAGGGTTATCACATGCAAAACATGTTTTCAAGCCTAAGTGAATAAATTCAGAACTTGGTGGTAAACTGTAGTGATATACTTGAAACCCACTCATATTAATTGGTCAAAGGTGTGAGGTAGTGGTACCTGATTACCAGGGCTTCTCAAAGATACACAAGGTACTGAGTCCACAAGACACAGATGAATTCTGGGTCCCAACCACAGAAAGAAGGAGGAAGTCTTATTCTTTCTCCCAGAGTAAGGCATTGTCTTTCTTCTGATCATTTTCCATCAATAACATTTTTGTACATGTCTCTGCTGGATCTTCACCAATTCTGTCCCTCTAATGGATACCAGGTATTTCCCTGTCCATGGAGGTTGGGATAAAATAGGAGAAGCTGGGGTCAATTTTTCTTGCTAAGGGAGCCTTTTATGTCATTCTCGTTTTTCATTACTCTTTAAGGACTGAAAAAAAAAAAAAAAGACAAAGGCAAAGTATTGATGGTGATGGTGATGTTAGTTTTAATCATACTTGCTTGACTTCTAAATAGCAGAAACCAAATCACATTTTTAGTTCATCTTACCAACTAATTCCTAGGGGTCTGTTAGCCAAAGAGCCTTATTCCCCACACAGGAAGCCTCAATCCTGCATAGATCATGTCTCTAGCTGCTGGCCAGTTGCAAACCCTGACAATACAAGCAACACTGAGTAAGGACCTTTTCAGGGCAGGGAGATGAGTGCCCCAGGTACAGTCATTCTATAAACAGTTCTTTAATCTATGGCCTCAACATCTTTTCCTTTTCTCATATCAGATATCTCCACAAGCTAAATCCAGGGGCTTCCACCATGAAAAACAGCTCCCTCCTCAATTGAGAATTTTCTCATGTGCTTGATCTCAGTGGTGGCTCTCCCCTCTGTGATTCAACTGTCAATATGGTTCTATATACCTTCTGTCCTATAAAAGTTTATCAAAACCTCTGGTATGCTATAATAACTCCCTTCATTTTCAGCACTTTTATGAGAGAATTTCTCATTCTCTCTCTCTGCCATTCTACTGTGAGCTCTCCCTAATACTATTTTATTTAGCTCAGGAGACATTGTAGCACATTCTGAAGATAAATTCTGTTTTCAGCTTTGTTTTATTACCCTTTAAAGTGCCCAAGTATATCATTACTCCCTCCCAAAGCCTTGCTTTATTTCTAAACTTATCTCAAAATTCTGAGTAAGAATTACAGATTGAGGTATTAAAAATGGGGCAAGTCTCAAGGTATGATGAGACCTGATCGATTATTGGACAAGGCTGAGGAATGAGGTGAGTCTCACTACTTATTCCTTGCTAAAAATACTTTTTTAAAAAACTAATAATTTGGGGAGACTTAAATTTGTGAGACTACCAACCTTTCAATAGAAAATAAATGGATACATCAAAATAATTAAGCTCAATGGTATAAATTTTCCATATTAACATTATTAAATCACACACACACACACACACACACACACAAGGTATTATTTTCTTCATATTAGAAATGAGAAAGCTGAGTGAGCAAAGCTAAATAACTTGCCCAAATTCACACAGTTAATAACTGGCTTAGGAAGAATTTGACTCTGTGCATACATGACTGCTTGTTTTCCGCTTCATTAATTTGCCCCTACTACTCTAGCGACCACTGCTGGAACACACGGAGGAAGAATAGAAATAAAACATTCAGAACATGGTGGGAAAATAGAAGTCAATGTGTGGTGGGGAGAGAGGGATGAGGGGTTCTATGAGAGAAACAGCTCACGAACAAATATTTTTTTCATGTTTCAAAAAAAAAAATCTGAAACTCTTGTGAAAAAATCTATTAGGGCCTAAGGGTATCACCACGCAACAAAGTAGCAGAAGTGATACAAAACACCTAGCACAAGAAGTATCATCTCAGCAGCAAAATACAAAATAAACTCTCAACAACATATAAAGGGGTGAGAAAGTTTATTTTATAAGGTCGATAGCAGGTACAGCATTTCAATACATCTGTTGTGATCGCTTAAGGATATATCTAAGAAGGCTACATCCTGTAGAATCCCAGCTTTTTGGTTCTATTAATCAAAAGAGCTAAACATCGCTGAAATCTGCTTTGTAGGAGTTTACAAGCTAAGGAAAGATTTTAAAATATCGGAATTTTAAAGATATGAGTACACTTTCATGGTAGACAATATACAAATATCCACAGTGCTATGTAATGATCTACAAAAGCACTAGATTAATCAGGATCACTCTTGGTGCTTAGTTCACCCTCTCCCCTTCCCATATGCACCCTGCTGTACTGATTAATTGTGGTTACTTTGATTAATCTTTAAAACAAAGCATTTATCGGATTAATCATACTTTTCAATTCATCGTACTTTTATCATCAATATGTTAAAGATTATTTTTTTGTTTTATTTAATTTCATCCTTATTTTATTATATTTTCTCTTTTATCATTCCTCTCCACTTTCCACCAGCCCAACCTGTTATCTATCCAAGTGGTTATTTAGATGTATTGTATCTTTGGAAATTGAAGAGTGTCTTTTATGTGCGCTTGTAATTTGTATAAGCAATATTGTTATATATCGTGTTTCTTGCTATTTTTATCCACCACTATTTTCGAGATCATTTCATGCTATCCAACGTAAATCTAGCTCATTGTTGCTGGCTGCAGCCCCACATACGCATATACCTCATTTAACTTGGCCATTCTCTCAGGTTGCCTGTAATTTCCTACTAGCACAAGCAGTGCTGCTATGAAAATCCTCCATCATGTCCTGTGATTTCCATGAGCTGGGCTGTAGGGTCCAGACGTATTTATTTACTGGGTCCTTTCGGCTTCTCTCTCGCATTGTTGTAGCATTTTACAATCCCACTAGCTATGCATGTCCATGCCTCTGCCACCAGCCCTTCCCCCATCCTTACTTGCCTACTAACTTCTGCCAATTTGTGAATATAAAGTAGTAATTTATTGTTTTAATTTTTATTTCTGTAATTAGTAGTGGTTTTAAAAACAATTTATGTTTTACAATTCACTTAGGTGAATTGTCCTTTCAAATACTATACTAATTTTTATTTTTTGCCCAATAGCAAAAATGAATAGCTTGTATAAATATAAAATATTTATATTTTAAATATTTCAAATTCTCATTGTAAATTTCATATGCTAAAATTTTCTATAATATGCCTTATTGAACATAAAACTTTTATTTTGATTATAATCAAATTTCCTAAGTTCCGTTTGTCTTTTTGTTGTCGTTATTTTGTTTCTTTTGTTGTTCTTGTTTTTTATAACTATGCTTTAATAAAATTTTTAAATAGATACCCTTCCCTAGCTCAAGATAGAACATGACATTCTCCTACATTTCTTCCTCTTCTTTTCTTTTTTAAAAAATATCTAGACCTGTCAAGTACCTATTTTACCAAACAAGAGCAATTAAAAATTCATCTTCATCACTGCCTGTCACCACTGCAAAAAATAAATGGATATTTTAACACCAAATTACAAGAAGATAATTTCATAATAATGAATAGTCACTTATAATTGAATAAATTTAGCACCTTGAAAAACTTGCCACCTGTCTGATTTTTTTTTTTTTTCCTCCATTTCATAGCACACTAGTTCATGCAGTAGTTGGGACACACTGAATTAGGACCTTCCTCATCTTAAAGCAGAGATGTGGATGAAGTGAGAATCTGCCCGAGAATCAATGAAAACCTAACAGCTTTGGACAAGTACATCTCTAGTGCCTTGTTGTACTTTTAGAGATTAACCCAGAGTAAGCACCCCATCAGGCAGCTATTGATGTGTTTTCTGAATTTCACTTCTAGAATTTCATATAAAAGTATCCGTATACATAGAATCATACTCTATTTATTTACACTCTGTAGTGTCTGACTTCTGCACAGGATATTTTTGAGAGTCATCTGTGTTAATGTGTTTATCAGGAGTGTGTTTTAATTGCTGAGTAATAAACCACTGAAGGAATATACCACAGCAACGATCAATTCACCTGTTGATACATATTTGGGATTCTTTTACTTTTGGTGCTATTATAAATAAAGCTACCATGAACATTTTGAACAAGTCTTTCAGTGGACTTTGCTTTTCATTTCTCTTGGGTAAATACCTAGAAGTAGAGTTTCTGGGTTGTATGGTAAAGTTATGTTTTACTTTTTAAGAATCTGCCAGTTTTCCAAAGTAGTTGTACTGTTGCACATTTCGACCATAATGAGTCAATGTTCTCGCTACTAGACATGCTCAATCAAAATCATGTGATATTGTGAATGATTTTAACTTTAGCCATTCTAGTGAGTATATAATGTAATTCAATGTACTTCATTTTGGTTTTAACTTGCATGTTCCTGAGGATCAGTCATGTGGAGCATGTTCTCACATGCATATTGGCTATTTGTGTTTTTTTTGGAAAGTGTTCAGATCTTTTGGCCATGTTTTAAAATGAGGTGTCTTATAATTGAGTTTTAAGAGTCCTTTATATTCTAGTTATAAGTCTTTTTGAGACAGACGCATAGAGAATATTTTCTTTCAGTCTGTGGTTTGACTTCAATTTCTTAATTGTGTCTTTAGAAGAACAGACCTTTTTAATTTTGATGAAGTCCAATTTATCATTTTTTTTTCTTTTATAGCTAAAGTTTTTTGTTTCTTAGCTAAGAAATCTTAGCCTAAACAAAGGCCTTTAATGTTTTTTCTTCTATGTTTTTTCTAGAAATTACAGAACATTAACTTTTACACTTAAGCATATGATCTATTTTGAGTTAATTTTTGAATTCTTATTTGTGGGAGGAGGTAAAAATCAAAGTTTCTTTTTTTCTATATCAAGACTTTTCCTTTATTGAATAACCATGGCACCTTTGTGGAAAGTCAACTGACCATAAACTTTGTTTCTGAACTTTCAATTACATTATTTTGATCTATATGTTTATCCTCACACCAATACCAAATTGTTTTGATTACTACAGCTTTATAATAAGTCTTGAAAATAGATAATATGAATCCTCTAGTCTTGCTCTTTTCCCAAAATTGTTCACATATTAAAGGTTCTTTGAATTTAATATAAATTCTACAAACAGGTTGTCAATTTCAACAGTAAAGACAGCTGGAATTGTGATCAGGATTATATTGAATATAGAAATCTTTGGGGTAAAATTAAGATAGTATGTTTGTTCATTTATTTGGCTATTTTAAAATTTCAGCAGGATTTTGAGATTTAAAGGATATAGATCTTCACATATTTTGTTAAATATATTTCCAAGATATTTCATATTTTTAGATATTATAAATGGTATTTTTTTTAATTTCAATTTCCAATTGTCCATTGCTAGTATTTAGAAATATAATTGATTTTGGTATAACTATCTTATATTCTACGACCTGTTCATCCACTTCATGGATCATTTATCTTATAATTTTCTTTCTCACATAGCTTTTAATGTTATAAAAATTTCTTCTGAGCCTTGTTTACCTGCATCTCATATATTTTGATACGTTTGTGTTTTATTTTTATTCATTTAAAAGTATTTTCTGTTTTTCCTTATGATTTATTTTTAACCCATGAGTTAATTAGAAGAGCACTATTTATTTATTGTTTACTATTTACAAATATCTGTGGATTTTCCAGTTATTTTTCTACTATTCATTTTTTAAAATTCCACCTGGCCAATAACTACATATTATTTAAACCATAAATAGTTTTATACTTTATATAGGAAATTTTTTATGTCCTCTACTAAATTAATCTTTTCCTCATAAAAGTCTTGTGCCTTCTTCGTTGAGTCAATCCTAGATGTTTATAGTTCTTGTTATTCTTGGAAATATTTTCTTATCCATTATTCTTAATTGTTGGTTAGTGACTTTAATTTTGTAAGGTAGTTTTGCAACCAACAACTTGCCAAATTATCTTAATAGTTATAATAATTTGTCTGTGACTTTTGATTTTGTGTTATACAAAGGAATTATAGACATGGAATATTGGAACCATGTAACACAGATATAATTAGGAGGAGAATCTTACAAGTAGAAAATAAAACACACACAATTCCGTGAACTCTCATAATTCCATACCTCAGGCATTGCAAAGTTGGACTGCATGTGCCAGGCCAATGTCCCAAAATAAAGGGACCCTTCTCCCGTAATACTCTACACATTTCTAGGACAGGGGACACTGTATTTAAAGGGAAGTTCTGATAGAAGCAGTACTGTTTTTAGAAAGAAAGAATCTTTGAAACACAGTAACTGGATTATACTGTTCTTCTATTGAGCCAAATCAAATCTGCTGGGCTATCAGATGAGCCTCCAAAAGAGAAGAGAAAATAAATATCCAGAGACATACAGATTTATACCTTCTTAGTTTGCTATGCAGATAATCTGAAAATAATAGCAATTTTGATTCTTTCTTTCTATTCTTTCATTCCTCTAGTTTACTTTTCTTGTCTTATGGAACCTAAATATATGGAATATAACTATATGGAATATCTTATATAAGTAATATTATTCATAAACTTAAGAAAAATGCACATAAACACTTTATATTGTAAATCCACCTTTTTTGATAGATAACTTTCATCAGGTTAAGGAAGTTTCTTCCTATTCTCACCCCTCACTAAAAATATTTTCCAGTGTATTTATAGAAATAATTATGAGACTCTTATTCCAAAGGGCCATAAATGTGGTAACTTATTGCATACTGTGTCAAGACTTTCTTTAGTTTAGTATGAACTCCACTCAATCATGATATAATTTAAATACATACATACAAAAATACATACATACATAAAATCTTAGATTTGTTTAGATAAATACTTGTAAAGATTTTCTCATCTTGTTTATATGTTAAATTAGGCTATAATTTTGTGTACTTAACTATCTTTCTCGTGTTAAAATCAGGCTATTAAAAGATTAACTAAACAAGAGTATAGTCTTATAGCTGTTTCAAAACAAGTAGACATATGTAAAAATAATATACCACAAAAATATCTGAGAGAAATAGACCCAAAGATAGAGGACAGCAAAAAAACAAACAGGTTGGCTTAATACCAACTCTGATGACAGCACATATTAACAAGAAGAGAAAATCTAGCTCTTACATAGGTCCAATTTAAATAATAATAATAATAATAATAATAATAGTAATAATAAAAGACTTTTACACTCTTGGAAGAAACTCAACTAGTATAAAACATCACAAAGAAAGGATTGCACAAAGAAGAGAGCTGAGACCACCAAACCTATGCTATCAGGCATAGAGTTGTGCCTGCTAGAGAACCTCTCATGTTACATTCTTGTGTGATTCCTCATTTGCCCACCCTGTTTCAGATAACCTTGGGCCTTAAGGTACCTCCCCAAATCTTTGTCCTAGAACCTTTCATTTCCAAGACTTTCTACCTGTGTCATATTTATCGACTCAAAAAGTGAAGGGAAGGAAAAGAAGGAGCCCCATGCTTCATCCACTCCACCTCTAATTGCTGTGAAAGACTCCCCACTTAACCTAGACTCCAGGATTTCTCTGCAGTACCACAACACCTCCTAGTGCCATGAGCACTGCCCTTTTCATGCCCTTAAAACCATGGTAGGGCTGATGATGCTGTCCCTGAGAAAAGATAGGGGACCTGTTTACTTCTAGTAAAAGAGAAGAGGAGAATAAATATAGAAGAGCAAATAGCATTGTCTGCTACAGGTGGAAAGTTTGACAAAACTCCATTTTGGTGAGAAACCTTCCCTACCCAAAAGAATTAATTTGCAAAAGCAATGCAAATATGCATACCACATATCTCGGATCTCCTATATAACAAGCCCTCACTTAGTGTCCTTAATGAGTACACAGGGCAGAGCAAAGGCATTAGATTGTGACTGTTCTGTCTCCAATCCTGAGTTCTCTACTCTCAATTGGTGATATTGGTCTTTATTCTTACTCTAGTTTCTTTATCTATAGAAAATGGTGCTTAAGAGACATCTTCAAATATTATCTCTTCATCAAAGCCTTCCCTTATCATGTCAGTCTTCATTGTCTTCTTCTAATTGAAAAATCTTGGATATTTCAGTACTAATTTTTAATCAAATCAAAGTATATTACCACTTGAAAAGATTTTAGAAATTTATTAGGCTTTGCTTTATTTCAATCACACACCAAGTCAAAAGCATTGTGGAAATGGAGTCCAAGTATTAACTCGGGCTACCATACTAGCATAATTCAATACTAAATTACATTCTCTCTTCTCCAAAGACTGCTGCTTCTTCAGGTTTGTGTTGTTTACACAAGCAGGGTATAAATTCACCAGATCATTTATTCATTCATTTGTTCACCTACTAACTTATTCATCAATTAGTTATTGATCATGTACATAAATCAGGTACTATCCTAGATTCTAGATATAAAGATGAAAAACAAATGGAGCAACTATAAAGTTTTATACATATCCAATTATAGCACTAACTACATGTTGAAAATGTAACTAATACTTTTCGATTAACCTTTAGAAACAATTTTATCTAGCAATAACTAAATAAGTAATGATTTATAATTTGAATTTCAAAATGGAAAAATAACCAGTCCTTTCCTCTAATGTCTAGTGCTTTTGTCCCTGAATCAAGCTGCTTTTCCTCTTCCTTCAGGATAAGTTTTCTCCTGAGATATTATCAAGATTTAAGCAAATAATACTGATTAGTAGTTTTCCACCTGTTCACAAAATTCTTGATGAATAAGAAAGAGAAAAAAAAAACACTTAAAAAGGCAAGAATATGAACATGGATTCTAAAGTAGATGTTGAAATTGATCAATATCATTCATTAAAAATTATTATAATCAAAACGTTCTTAGGCAAACTGACTTTTAATTGTACTTGTTTTAGACAAATTTCTTTTGGTTAAATAAATCTCTAGTGAATTGATCTCATAGAAGCAGTAGAAAACTTCTTTATTATAAGGATTCCTACTGAACTCCAAATATTTGGAAAATTGAAGCGGTAAGAAAATTTGGTATTTGTATCTTGCATAAGTGGAGACTGCTTGGGAAGAAATCTGTATACTTTCTAAGATCAAGGTAATTGAATTCTTATTGCCCCTTTTCTTATGCACTTGATAGCAGAACAAGCTACTAAATCCGGAGCACACTAAATTTTAATCTGGAGGGAAGAAAAAAGGAGACAAATTAGTGTTGCAGAAAGACCCCAGGATTGAAAACATATAGGCACAGGTGTTTACTCATTGTGTGGTATCTCCAGAGACTGTCTGACTTCTGGGTCTACTATCTGAGATTTAATGTCTTCTTCATCTGTAATATGTGGTGTATGGCTCATCATAGAAGCTCAGAGCTACTATCACCATCATCATCATTATCATCATCATTAGTATCACCATTTACCACCGATGAAGAAGAAGGAAGAGTATGGGAATAGTGACTACATGATTGAAATTTCTCTTGCACAGATGAAGTATTTATTTAAGGCAGCTGTTTTCTACCCAAGGACTTAAGACAATTTCAATGGCCTTGATAGTTCTCTTTTCCTTTCTGTCCTCATCTCCTCACTTTCGTCTCCTCACTTCCTCTTTCTACTTTTACTTCTTTCCTTAGGTTTCTTTCTTCCTTTCCTATAGCATTTAACCCAGGCTGGAAATGTCAACTGACACACAGTTAAACTAAATCTAATAATCATGATGACAATGATTGTGATCTAAGAGGAATTCACATTTTTGAGCACTTACTATATGCTAGTCACTTTTTAAAAAAGTTTCTCTTTCTTAGTCACTTTTAAGTGTGTTTCACCATAATTACATCTGTTCCTCACAACAGCCTTATGAGATGGCTACTGACAGTTTCTCTTTTTACAGATGGGGAAAACGGGGCTCAGAGACATTAAGCTACTTAATCGAGATTTAAAAAAATAAGTTAGCAATTATCAAAAACAAAACTCTGTAGGTCCAGAGCTCAAACACTGAAAGAAATTTTGAGCCTCTTTTCCTGGAGCACATAGTATAGGAGTTTGGGAAAGCATTGGCAAGGGCCTATAACATTACAGCATCCCACAGTGTAACACTACAACCCAGGCATTTCTCTACTTTAGGAGCAGAATCTTAATTTAATACAGTAGCAGCTGAACTTGAGGTTGTTCACAGAGAAGACTGGAACAAAGATAGCTTGCAATGTTTATTTTTTGCTCATATTGCTTACCAAGAGGAACCATGCTCACTTGTCCCAAAATAAGATGCTGATGACAAGTTCTTACACTCAGCATTTAATGAATAAATCCATAGTCTATGTGAATCCCATTATCTTGAAAGTGAGGGAAATAAAACCACCGAGGGCCTCATTGACTTCAGAATTATGCTAAGTCCCTGACTATATTACAGGCTATTTATCCAAATAAATTCCCGATCATTCCACAATATGTCAATTCTAAGTGCCTGCACACACACTTCAGTTGCTCCTCGGGGGCCATTTTTTTTATATAGAATGTGTTTCTGGAAAATACAGTACGTGACAGGAGAGCCTTGCCAAGTTGAACATGATGTGATTTGAGGGTAAGCAGTTACTTTTTAGGTATTCAGGAAATTGTGAATATAGAATCTGAGTCACTTTACTGATAGTTGCATAACACAGGCATGGCTGGCAGTGGGGGCCTGGTTTAGGTAAATTCCCACAGTAGACCCAAGGAAACAGGGAATGAGATCTGAGCATCTTCATTTAAACATTATGAGAAGCACCTCAGACAAAATGGATTGAATGATGATTATTGCTTTGCTAGGAAGTGATATTAGTTGAGCAGCTTTAATTATTAAATTATTTTAATTATTAAAAAAAATTTTCATATTACAAAATTTATGTAAGTTTATCATATAAAAGAAATACAAACAAAAAAAGAAAAATATGAACTGCAATGCCACTAATCAGTGTTATTATTTTGCCATATGTATTTCAAGATTTTTTTCTATTTATTCAAATATTGCCTATAAGCTAAATACAGATCTAGGCACTTAGGAAGAGACGGAGATGAGATTTTCGTCCATCAGTAATATATGTATATAATTTTAACAAAAACTGGGGTCTTAGGGTACATACATTTTAATCTTACTTTTTTTCAGTCAACAATATATTATGAACATCTTTCCATGTAAGTAAATCATCTTTGGATGTAATTTTAATGGGTATGTATCATTACATTGGACATGTAATAGTTTATCTGACCAATAGGTCTCCTTTTTCTTTTAGCTATTGTCCAATTTACTGTGTTAAAAATATCTTGATGCATATCTTTGTAATGCTATTTGTCCACATTGCATTGGATAAATAATCGAATGTAAGTTTTATGCATTGAAATAATGGGTCAAAAACATGTCAGGCAGGATTCTAAGATTTCTGACAGGTCCCAAAGTTCTATACAAAAATATTTGTCCAAACCGCTTAATTCCTAGGAGAAATATTAAAGTGCTTATTTACTCTTGATCTGGACAATCTTGGGTTACTAAATAAAAATTTCTTTTTACAAATTTTATGAAAAGATGCTATCTCGTTTGGTTTTATTTTGTCTTTTGATTACTAATTGGGTGAAATAGTTTTTCATAAGTATATTGCTTATTCGTACTTGTTATTTTTTTTATTTTCTAATGATTTTAATTTTTTTCTAATGTAAATCATTAGCAGTCACTTTTTAGGAAGTCTTTAGTTGTTTGCATCAGAATGCTTAAAATAAAGAGTTAAAGCTCATTTCCTTTGAGAAACTAATATTTAATGAAGGAGTAAAAATCACTTCGGAGTTTAAGAAACAAATAAGCAAACAAAGCAAAGACTCCTCATACCCAAATTAATATTGTAAAAGTTCAGGACATAAATAAGTCGATGTATAGCTTAAGTGCATTGAGTGCTGAGATGGTCCACTGGGCACAGCTTCCTCCAGCTGAGAGACGGAGGGCTTGAATCTCCTGCCACAGTGGAACAAAGTGAGACTGGTAGTCAAGCAGCTTGGCTCCTTCACATACCAGACTTGTTAGCATTAAAGAAGTGTTAGCACCAATGAAGGTGTCTGGAACTCCAATTTCTCATTTGTAATACAAATATAGACAAAATGATGCTTTTCCTCTCTCGAATTCTATGCAGCATATTTAGAAGAGTTGACAAAGATGTGGAAGTAAAAGGTGCAACATCAGAGTTGAAAAAGTTAGACAAATAGTATTTGGTGAGCCCATGGCCTCTACGCATAAGTGTGTTTGGCATAGAATGATGTTTCCTAATGTGTGTTCTATGGGACATTTTTTCCATAAAATGTTAAAGAATATTATGAAAAACATGAGTGCTGTAGTCATGTAGGTCTGGGAAATTACAAGTTAAGCAAAGTTAAATGCATTTCTGCATTGCATGACTTTTCAGATTCTTTAAGATGTGTATGTGCCTGTGGAACCTCTAAGAGGGAGTAGAGTTTGCAGGTTTTGTCAAGTTTAGATGACCATAGAATCCTTTTCTGAAGCATTTTTCAGGGCTAGGAGCCAACAGAAGACACTTAGGGAAACAAGCTGAAACTAAAGTAGATTGAACAGGATGGGCAAATAGCTTTTCAGCTTATCTAAGCTTTCACCTTGTTTAAGCAACAGCTAGCCCTCTTCATAGAGTCATGTCCCTCCATGGGCCAAGACACAGGATGAGTGAGCACATCACTTAACTATCTTTAATGGCAAACCTCTATGCAAGGTTAGGTAGGGAGTATTATTTTCTGCTGAGATGTTGAAAACACCTATAGCTGAGCCACTTTCCACCCTCACAGTTCTCTCTTTAGAATTATGTTGAGTCTAAAGCAACCTCTTTCTAGTGACAAGACTGAACTTATCACATAGTATGATATTTTTTGGTGGTTGAACTTTGGGAATCAGAAAACATGATTTAAATAAAACTAATATATTCAAACACATTTATTGGGTATCAATTATTTGTTCGTTACTATACCTTACTTTGGAATAAGATATGAACAGTCTTGATTTTTGTTCTCATGAGGCGAATCACAGTTTAATGGTGAGTGGGAGGAGGAAAGCAAATAATAAATGGATTGTTTAGCACAAAATGATAAAAGCTATAATTGAGGTATGGAAAGGTTCTTATGGGAACCCAAAATAAGAACCTTCTAGCTTAGAGCAGAGATGCTTATGAAGGACTCACAAGGAAGGCAATATGGATGAGTAGAAGATCACCAAGTAGGAAACATAAGGAGAAGCATCATATAGAAAGACAATGTGTCAAACACATAGAAATGAGAAAGAGCATGAGACACAGCAAAGACATGAGTGTTAGCTTAACACAGGTTTTTTTCCCCCCCAAAGGAGTTGTAGGAGATGAGACTATAGAGAAAAACAGAGACAGATTATGAAGGACCATATAGAGAAAATAGAGGTTAGGGCTTTCATCAGTAGGTTATGGGAGATTTACTAAAGGATTTTAGTGAACAAGTCATAGGAACAGAATTGAGGAGTTTTGCTTTAAAAAATAACCATGACAGGAGGCAGAAAAAAATGGCAGAGATGATAGAGGCTCTGTTCATCCCTCCAGTGACCAAATCAAAGTTATGACAGAAACAAGGAGAAACAGCAAAGAAAAATCGCCTTGGATCTAGATGAACAAGGCATACAACTAGGGAGAAATCTAAGAAATCACCCTGCAACAGCAGAAGATAGGATGGGGCGAGGATGCAGGGCTGCCCAGTCCCAAGCGGCTGAGTGGTACAGAGGCTGAGGCACTGGCAGAAGCCTCTTAAAGGGACCGCATCCGTGAGCAGACTTTTGCGGTGACAGACCTGCTCGCTCTGAGCACCAGTGCCTGTTCAGCTGTGCAGGGGGCACCAGGGACTTACAGGGGGGCACTGAGTCATCAGAGTGAAGGCTGAGCCGAGGCTCTCTCTCAGGCAGAAGTGCCAGTGGTATCTATTGTTCCTCTGTTGAGTCCTCCCCACTCCTTATGTGTGGACTCAGCGTGCCATAGCTGAGACCTATCAAACTGGATAACAGAGGTCGCTTCTCACAGAGGATTCCATGAAACTCCACCTCCCCCAACTCGCAGCCCCACCCAAGCCACATCCAGGTATATTCTCAGCGATTCATGTGCTCTTTGCTGAGCAGCGCCTAGACTCACATTGGTGGCAGATGGCCTTGGTTTCTGGTGTGGCCTTTTGAGGCAACTATAAGCACAGCATCTGTAGATTGCTTGCTGAATCTTGACAGGTGCCCTTGGAGGTGTGGAGGCTTGGGCTAACTTGGCCTGCAGCTGAACCCCTCTCAAGACTGTGCCGCTGGACACCTATTACATAAATCCACACTGATAAGACTGGGAGACTTAGGAGCTTTGCTTAGTACATAGAAACAGACACGGAATGGCAGCTAAAATGGGAAGACAAAGAAGCAGAAACCATATGAGAGAACAGAACAGAGATCCAGATATAATGGAGTCAAGCAATCTAATAGATGCAGAGTTCAAAACATAAAGACACTCAATGAACTTATGGGAAGTGTAGATGAATTCAGTGAGAACTTCAACAGAGAGACAAAAAACATAAAAATGGAAATGGAAATTATAAAAGAGAACCAGTCAGAAATGCAGAACACATTATCTGAGATGAGAAGTATATTAAATGGAATAAACAAAGCGAATAAAGAAGATCAAATGACCAATATAGGGGATGGGAAAGCCAAGGACACTCAGTCAGAATGGCAAGAAAAAAGAAGCCAAGACTATAAAAATAACTTAAGGAGCCTATAGGACACTATTAAAGGTAAAAATATCTGTGTCATAGGGGTACCTGAAGGAAAACAAGATGTTGAAGAGCTACTTGAAGAAATAATAACGGAGAACTTCCCTAACCTGGTGAAGGAAATAGACATAAAACCCCAGGATGCTCAGAGAGTCCCAAAAAACAGAAACCCAGAGAGGCCCACACCAAGACACATCATAATTAAAATGCCAAAGGTTAAATACAAAGAAAGAATCTTAAAAGCAGCAAGAGAAAAGCAGTTAGTTACCTACAAGGAAGCACCCATAAGACTGGCAGCTGATTTCTCAAAAGAAACTATGCAGGACAGAAGAGCTTGGCAAAAAAATATTCAATGTGATGAAAACCCAGACTCTACAATCAAGAATACTTTATCCAGCAAAGCTATCATTTAGAGTTGAAGGACAGATAAAAAGCTTCCCAGACAAAAATAAGCTAAATTTATCACCATCAAGCCAGAATTACAGGAAATGTTGGAGGGACTTCTTTAAGAAGAAAAAACATGTATCAAAAACATGAATAAAGAATGGTAATAACTACATTCCTATCAACAAGTACCTCAAATGCAAAAGAATTAAGTGCTTCAACCAAAATATAGCGTGGCCGAGTGGATAAAAAAACAAGACCCCTACATATGTTGGCTACAAGAGACTCACTTCAGATTAAAGACACACACAGACTAAAAGGAAAGAAATGAAAAAATATTGCCTTAATGGACCTAGAGGGTATTGTGCTGAATGAAATGGGTCGGATACAGAAAGACAAATATTGCATGATTTCATGTACATGTGGAATCTAAAGAAGAAAATCAACAACAACAACAAAAGCAGAAGTAAACTCATAGCTACAGAGAATATTCAGAGGGAGACTAGATGGGAGGGGGTTGGGGGCAAAAGGCAAAAGGATTAAGAGGTACAAATGGATAGTTGCAGAATAGATATGAATATGTAGAGTGTAGCATGGGGAAGATGGTTAATTATGTTGTAATAAATATGTAGGGGGGAAAGGGGTACTAGATTTAGTGGGGTGATTGCTTTGCGAGTTATGTGGATCTCTGATTACTATGCTAAACAGGTGAAACTAGTATATTATTGTATGCCAACTATAATTGAAAAAGAACTCATTGAATTGTACAATGTAAATAGAAGCAACTAATTGTCTATTATATTTCAATAAAGATGCAAGAAATAACTTTAACAGTGATAAAGGATATGATTCAAAGTTTGGATGAAGGATCCCAAACTCAGAGGCTGCTTATTGCAAATTTAATTAAGAAATGATTAAGGCCTGAATAATACAGTGGCATGAACTTCAAATCAACTGCAAATAATGCCCAAGAATAAAACTTCCCCCTAAATTAATGAACGTTTCCAGATAATGATGTTAATAAAAATAATAGGGCAAAACTTTGATAAAAATATTAGTTTCTCAAAATGTTCATTGATCAAAAACAACAAAGTATAATACCTCATTCCATGTTAGTTATATCCTCAACCAATTTTATTTAAGCTAACCATAGCTGAGATTATCAGGATAGTATTTTTAACAGCCATATTTTGGGGAAATTTTCACAGCATATAAAGTATTAACTTGAGTGCTATAAAACCACTGACTACTGTGAAGTTCTTCCAGTCAAGATCACTGCCTCTGGTTAAGGAAAGAACTGAATTAGGAAGGACAGTGAATATGATGGGGTAAATCTGAGCATTCCTCTAACCCAGGGTTCAGAACCCACTGAAATCTCGAGGGAACCAAAATCTGGGTTCACCTCTTACTGGCAGATATGGTTCTTAAGAGGTTTTAGTGGGTGAAAACTCTTTTTTCCCTAAACACTGGGGCAGATCCACAGTCTTTTTGGTCCAAAGGGTCAAATATCTGAGCTGGTTGCCTTCGGCCTATTTAAAAAAAAAAAAAAAGCCCACTAAGAGTCATTGCCAGGACTGGTCTGGAGTTGACTCAAACCTTCCCTGAATTCTCCACCTTCACACCCGCCTTCCTGACCAAACTTTCTGCTTAGAACTTGCCCACAAAGAGATTACTTTGATCTTAGCTTCTCAATAAAAAGGAGTCCCAAAAAATCTCAGTAATGATAAGCAGTTTATGTAATTTAACTCATTTAAGTATCACTACAATCTATGAAGTAGGTACTATTATTATCATTATTTTACAGATGAGAAAACTAGAGTCTAAAGAAGCTAATTAAATAGCTCAAGGTAACCCAACTAATAAGTAGTGAAACCTGGTGCAAACCCAAGAAACCTGGTTGCAGAGCCTGTGTTCTTAAACACAGTGGGTTCTCCACCCACTAAGCAGCAGGCCCATTGCTATTCTGTTGTGCAGAGACATTGATCCATTTCAAATGATCCCTGTAACTATCAGTTCAAAATATCAGTTCAACTGATAATGTAAAAGCAGGAATCTGTCAAAATTAATTGTAAAGTACTATTTCAGAAGTGGTCATTTTCAACTTCTCAGAATGTTCATGGTCCAGATTGAATTTAATGTTTACTTTAGGATTTGAATAAGACTTGGAATTTGTGAAAAATAAAAGTACTGTGGTTATAATAATGGTATATGGGATATAAAAAAGTGAAAAGATTCTTTTGATGAACCATTTCTAGCATACATACACCTTACATTGAGAGGAACTATTTGCTCAGAAAGTGGTAATTTCCATTTTAAATGCAACTGAGATTTCAACTATTTTTAGTGGTACAAAATTTTTACAACCTTTGACTCAGTACCTCCTACTAAACACATCTTTTCAAAAGCATAAAATGTTGAAGGTCTGTCTATATTATTCAAACCCGCAATTAGAACCAGATGTTACTGCACTTTATATTTAGACACTACATTTTAATATCTAAAAAAGAAAGAATGCTCATGAAGGACAGAGAGAATAATTTATAAATGCAATTAAAGCATATTGTTTAGATTCCTTCTCACTAATTTACCTGATTGCAAAGTAAAATTATGTGAATTCATATTTAAATGCAAAATTGGGCCAATGAGTAATGAAATTTTAAAACTGTGCGTATAAGGAAAAGAAGATACCAGTTATACTATTGTTGCGTCAGATACATTTCTTTATTAGTTTTATACCTTTATTATAAAGTCTTTCATTTTCTTCACAAGGCAGTCAAATTCTAGGTAGTATGATATCTAAATTTCTGTTAACTTTAAAGAAAGTGTATGGACTGGTTACAAAAGAGCAACTTGAAACTAACTGTATGTCTATACAGTAGCAAAGCTTTTAATAGGAATCTATAAATATAGCAGCTATCATATGCCTTTCCTGAAGTTTGTCATAGTTTCACTTGAGAAAATAATAGACTAGAAATCATATGTCCCTTTCAACACTGCTTGAGAAAGCATGATATACCTATGGAGTATAAACATAGGCAGAGCATAGAAAATATAACTCATTCATAAAGTTTAGTTGACCCAAATTATTGGTGCTTGGAAAGAAATAGAATGGCTAAGTACCCTTTTTCTTAATTATTGAATAAGTTGGTAGATACTTGTTTCAATTCAGTACATTATGACATTTTCTTAGCAGTGGATTTTTATCCATAATTATGGTAGTTGTCTGGCTAATATTGAACAGATTGGTCTTTTCTGAGTGTTTGCTAATGGCCAATGGCACAGAAATAGCCTGCTGTACATGCCAGTAGCAGAAGATTCTGCAATGGGTTAATAGCCTGATGCTATGACAGATGCACAGTATTGAGAAAACTGAAAGCTGTGGACTAATGAGTTCAGTGAACTAGTTGCTGAACTAGTGAGTGGAGAATGACCACTCACTGGGGCTCTATGCCAAAAAGACATTACTGTATCAGATAATTAACAAAACAAAAGGCTAATAATCTTCTTTGGTCTTTAATTGGTTTGTTCATAATTCAAGTCTTTAATGAATATTGCAATGTTCTTCAAAGTCACCTTTCAGATTATTATAGTATGTGAATTAAAAGGTAAATAGAAATAGTTCACTCATTTATTCAAAGTATTAATTAGGCATCTATTTTGTATCAGGCATTGTTATATATGTGCTAGAGCATTTTCATTAATTAGGATTAGTTTCTACTGTGACCTCAAAAGTATGAAAATAATTTTAGCTCAAAATATAATAGCTATGATTTATAAAGTGCTTTCCATGTGTCATACACTGCTTAAAGTATTTTATATACAGCATCTCATTTAATTCTTATAGCAACTTCATGGGTTAAGTGCTATTATTGGCTCATTTTATAAATGAGGATATAGAGGCACCATTTATTACATTTGCTCGAGGTCCTATGGCTATACACCTAAGACTCAATCAAACCCAATCTGGTTTCTGAGTCTATGTTCCTTACCAAGGTGCTAGATTTCTCTCAACTGAATAAGAGTATTTTGTTTCATGTATAATTCCAAGTAAGCAGACCAAGCCAAACTGATGTGAATACACAATCACCAAGGCCAAAATTTTCTTCGTCTTGTTGTTCTGCTATCTTCTATGTACAGCTTCTACATCATACTCTAAAATGGCTACTTTAGCACCAACCTATTCTAGTCAGCCAGCAGATGAAAAAAGAAATGAGGTAGTTCAACTCTTTTCTTTTAAGGATTCTTCCTAGAAGCTTCACAAGCAACTCTGCATATACCCTCTTGGCCAGGACCGAGTCACTTAATCGTAACAGAAACAAGAATGTGTAGTCTGTATCCTAGGTGACCCATGCTCAGCTGTTATTTGAGAATCCAAATATGGAAGAAAAAGGGAAGATCAGCATTATTTATCAAAATATTTGAGAAGCAGACCTGAAACAATCATTCCTCTCAGAATATTCCTGCTGTTTCCCTAGTGCTTCTTTGTTTCTAAGATTATTTTTGAACCCAGATGTCTTTGGGTCATTGGTATACCTTGATTCTGCTAGCTCTCCCTCATATGATATTTGATAAGTAGGCAGCATCTGTCTCTGTCATACTGGCAAACTGGAAACTAGCAACATTCCTCAAGCTACAGATCAGCAGTATTTCTCTCCATCCTTCTGGGGAAAAACTGATTAAATGAATTTCCATTAGAATAAAGTATATTCATTGGTTTGGGAAAAATGGCTTGTTTGTTGGCTATTTTTATATATGTATTCATTTTTATTTCTGGGATATTACATAAACCAAAATAAGAATCATAGGGCTATTGATTAAGAATTCAGAAAGAATGTACCTATTAGATTCATGGAAAAATATATATATATATATTCATGGTACTGTATGACACATAAAGAAATGATATTGATTTGGAATGTCATGGCCATTTAGAACCCTCCCCCTTCCAGAAACATATCCTCATCAGTGGTCTGAAGTGCCACCTTATTTCCAATTACACAAGGGAGACATTCACCAGTAAACATAATTCCTCCTTTTTTTATTTTTTCTGGAAGTCTCTAATCGTATTTTCTTTGAAGTTAGAAGTTTATGAGTTAGAGTTTTTGCTACCACAAAACAAGAGTCATAAGTCCAAAGTTCCAAGTCACTGGAAATAGCTTAAAGTAATAGCAGGAAGCATGATCTCTCTTCTTTCTGAGAATGTTAAAATAATAATAATAATAATAATAATAATAATAATAATAATAATAATTATCCTCAAACAATCATAGAAATATGTGGATTAACATGGAAACATCAAATTTTGACTTAGAGACAATACTAACCTTAGGCACACATGTAAAACAGACCAGTTTGTTTTTTCGGTATTCCTCACTTTGACTTTCCGAATCCTTTCATGTGCCTGCTCTGTTCCCTTGCAGAAGCCTTTGTAAAAGCTCCATGATTTCTGGAGCAATACATTGCTGTCAATCAGAACACGTTTTCTGTTCCTGTCTTCCACACCCAAATGTAATGCCTTTTCCATCTTAACTAAGCACTTATCTAAACACACTATGGTTGTAACTTTTGCAGTTTGAGGTGAGACAGCAAAACTAGCACAAATTTCTTTTTCCTTCTGCACAATTTCACGGATAGAAGATTTGTTCTAATTGTAGATCTTAGCAACTTCAGCATTCAATTTTTTTTTTCTTTATTAAATCAAGAACTTTCACCTTTTCACTTAAAGGAAACACTTTACAGCTTCTCTTTGGCATATCTGAATTGCCAGCATCGCTGCTCTTGCTCTTTGGGGCCATTATTAAATAAAACAAGGGTTACCAGAACACAAGCACTGTGATACCATGATAGTCAATTTGGTAATCCAGGCAGCTACTAGGGGACTAATGGGCAGGGAGCCTATACAGCATGGACACATTGGACAAAGGGATAATTCACATCTTGGGTGGAACAGAGTGAAACAACACGAGATTTCATCACGCTTCTCAGAACAGTGTGCAATTTAAAACAGGAATTGTTTGTTTCTGGAATTTTTCACTTAATGTTTTCAGACCACAGTTGACCATGGGTAACTGAAATCATGAAAAGTGAAATCACAGATAAGAGGAACTACTGTATGTACCTAAATGAGCTGACACCTTATTTCCACACAAAAACCTCTACATAAATGTTTATAGCAGCTTTATTGCCAAAACTTGGAAGCCACCAGAGTGTCCTTCAGTAGGTGAATGAATAAATAAACTGTGGTATATTGAGACAACATAATATTACTCAGCACTAAAAAGAAATGAGTTATAAAGCCATAAAAAGACATGGCAGAACTTTAAATGCATATTACTGAGGGAAAGAACCCAAGTTGAAATGCTACATACTGTGTGATTCCGACTGTATAACATTCTGGAACAGGCAAAACTATGGAGAAAGTGAAAAGGTGAGTGGTTGCCAGGGGTTGGGGGTAGGGAGGGATGAATGGATGGAGCACAGGGACTTTTATGAAAGTGAAACTACTTTGTATGATACAGTAATGGTGGATACATGTCATTATACATTTGTCAAAACCCACAGAATGTACAACAGTAAGAATGAACCCTAATGCAAACTATGGACTTTGTCTGATAATGATGTATTAATGTCATATCATAGATTCTAACAAATGTGCCGCACTGTTGTGGAATGCTGATGGTGGAGAAGATGAGAAGCGAGGAACTCTCTCTACTTTCCCCTCAACTTTTTGTGAACGTAAAGCTTCTCTATACAATAAAGTTTATTAATTTTTAAAAAATAAATTAATTAATCAAAGAAAAAATTAGAAAACCGGAGCCATCTACATCAAGAGATCTGTGGTTCCTCCTGTAAAATCAAATGGAGAGTTAAAGAGAAAAATCTTGGAAGAAACTCAGTAGTCAGGAGTATGAGAAGCACCAGGCAGACCAGATACAGTGATTTCAGATAAGGCCAAGCAGTTAGAACAAGTCTTGCACGTGAAACGCTCTGTAACATTGCTGTCCACTACCAGCAGGACAAGGAAGACCACTGACATCTAGGAAGAAAACCAAAGTGAGTGTCATTTAAGTAGCATTTTAAAATAAGTATATAGAAATGAGAATGTACTTATTTGGACCAAGTTGTAGCAATCACTTAAAAATCCCTTTGTAAGTGTGTGAATATAGGTAATTAGTGGTCAATATTATCTATTTTTTAACAGTCATAATTATATGACTTTAATAAAAAATACATAATTTGTTTTCTCATAACTATTAAAAGTTTAACTCTCTGTTTATTTCTTGGATATTTGCTAACCTAATAAGACTTAATCTGAACCAAAATCGTAGGTAGGCATTTTGTTTAAGATGCTCTAACTAATTTCTTGGAGCTAGTCCTAGCATATTTAAATTCAGTGTTCTTTTTTCTATCTTTTATTTAGCAGAGGAGCATCGAGCACCTAGTTTTCTGAGCTCTGTGACTCACAAGTTATTTTTCTGCCTGCCCAGCTTGCAGCTGACTCACTCTAGCTTGCCATCAAATGATAGCTATATTATATATATATACGTATATATATTATATATGTGTATATATATGTATGTATTATATATATATATTTTATTATATACATAATGTGTGTGTGTGTGTGTGTGTGTGTGTGTGTGTGTGTGTGTGTGTGTGTATACACACATATATCATGATTTTGAGGGTGGCTAGCCGTAAGAAGATTAGACCAGCTATATAAATAGTGCCAAACAAATCTGAAATTGAAGCCATCTCTTGCCTCAGATGAAGAATAAGATAACGGGTTCTGATGCTGGCAGTATAAGGGTCTTATTTAACTCTATTTACATGACACATGTGCAAGTGTGTGTGCATACATGTGCATGTGATTTTTTGTGCATTTTTCACAATATACAGATACGTAAGCCAGTCCCCAGTGATCAGTGTCATAGGCCTGAGAAGGTTTCCACTGTGAAACAAGACTCATCCTTGGTGGATAAGGTTTGGGTGGTAAAAACTTCAGCATGAATCAGGATCTTTGGCCCCAGTGGACTAGCTTACAGCTCTAATGGAAATAGATAGGCCTTGGATGGTGGGGAGGGTTTATCAGGAAAAGGAAAGAGTATGGAAACATAGCACGTGGGGCAAAAAGAATCAGGGGACAGCACAGTGTCAAGTTTCATCCAAATTCTGTGGGATCACATGACTAGTTAAATCTCTCAGGGTCATCAGTAGGAAGCAACAAGATACAAGGGCCAGCACTGGCAGTAAGGTGTTGCATGGTGAGGGGGAGACAGGACCTGGGAATCAGGGCAGATTAGAAAAGAATAACAGCAGAAGCCTCACATCGGGGTGGAATGTTTGCTGAGACATACTTTTGGGACCATCCATGCAGAGGTCAGAAATTGGTGGAAAGTCTTTAAGGAAACTGGGGTCTTGGTCTGCTGTTTAACATAACTATGACTTTGAAGAGGTGCTAGAGAAACTTCCCTGAAAGCAAGCCTGAAAGGACTTCCTTTGCAGATCCAAGTTTATATTTACACAAGAGAACAAGCAATCTTAGTATAAGAAGGCCACTTGTGTCTCACAAACAGGCATCTCTTTCTTCCTGTACCCCCGCTTTGTCTAGAGTCTAGGAGAGTTAGAACTAAAAGCCCAAACATATAAAATGCAATAGTTGGACAATTAGCAAAATTTGAATATGGTCCATAAATTAAATAATAACATTGTATCAAAGTTAATTTTCTAATTTTGATAACC
>NW_011888798.1:7112659-7115435 GCF_000151845.1 Pteropus vampyrus | reverse complement strand
AAATATGTATAAATATATATGTGTACATATATAAACATATAAAAATATGAAGAGGAGGTTGAGAGAGAATTAAATGCAGAAAATTCTTAACAACTAAGGCATATGGGTAAAGTTTATGCAGCAGTTCTCCGTATTATTCCTGAAATTTCTCTAAGGTTGAGGTTATTTCAAAATAAAACATTATTCTAAAAAGGCTCTGTGAACAACAGAAAAGCTAACACAAATTATAGCTGTTTTTAAATGTAGATAGTGCTTCTTAAGTAATAGAATCCACACCAGGTCGGAAACGTGGCAGACTCACTATGAAAGATGCCCTGCCTCTTCACCTAACATCTTTAATTTTATAGCAGTCATTCCTAGAAGTTAAGACATTGCCCAGAAATCTCTGAGAAGAAATTAAAATGTCTCTGTTGGACCAGTAGTGCCTTAATAACAGCTTATTATCCTAGTAGAAAAAAGCAAGAACCTAAGGATTCTTCCTCTCTGTTTTTTGTTGTCCCTGCTACCCAATAGCCTTGCCCCTCATTTCATGAATGTAGGTTTCAGTTTCATTAGATACGTAAAGTCACATTAAACTTCCTGTGGAAGAAGAGTAAAGTTTAATATGAAAATAATTTCTTTTGATTGATATACCATGCTTCTAAAATAAGGTTCTAAAATTTTGTTTGTGTTCCTTACAATCACCAGACAATAATACTAATAGCCTGGTCTATTACGCACAATCATTTTTGTGCTAAGTCCACTAAGGATTTGGTAGTGAACTCTCACTTTAAGTGATAATTGTGCTGATTTTTTTTGTTTGAATCATTTTCTATGTGTTTCACATTTTAATGTGTTACATTTGTGAAACCTTTATCCAATGGTAAAACTTTCTTAAATCAAAAATATTACACATAGTTCATAGGTGTTTGGAGAGGGACTCTCATTTCTGCTCTAGCATTCCAGCCTGAACCTACTTCTGAATGGAAGATTGATTTCTCATTGACGGAACTGAAAAGCAATTGGGCATACTCACCTTGGGCCATTTCTCCTGTCTCTGGATTGATGAGGCTGAGTGCATTCTTCTCTGTTCCTGTTGCAGGGGGCAGCCACACATGTCTCAGGACCAAGACCTACTTTCTGGAAGCAGCTCTGAAGCTTCATCTCATTCTGTTTGGGGACTTAGAAGTATAAAGCAACAGTCCTCAGTGAGTGTGCTTGCTTTGGAAAGACCATTCCACTCTTTCCAATAATAAAAATAATATTTCATTCTCTTTCTGACTCTTTTGTCTATTTACATAAATTTATTCAAAACTCAAGAAAGGAAGAGAAGAGTGCTATTTATTGGATCCTTAAAATCTCACCAGTCTTATTAACTAGTTTTTCTGCTTCCAGATTTGTGGACTTTCTTTTTGTGAATTCATATTACATGAATATTTAAAGGCAACTTAGATTTCTACTAAGAATGGATAATTAACAAAGCCTCTATTTACATTTTAAAACAAGGTGGTAATTCACTTTACATTCATTACTCAAAGTTACGTATTCATTACAAGTCCTTAGTTACCATTAGGAAATGAAGTTCTTTTTACTTTCTAAGTCTTTGTTCAAACTTTACAAGTCACATAACATGCTCTGACAACACCTTCAAACAGTTGAAAAGCATGGAAACTAGTGAAGTCGAAAAGCATGGAAACTGGACCAGAATAAGGCAGCTCTCCAGGCCAGACAGGAAGTGGAGCAAATTGGGACTAGTAAAAATTTCATCACTGGAGTGAGCAGAGCCAGGGGAGCTGACCCAGCAACCAAGACTGGCCCACGCCAGGAGGCTGGTAACTATTGGGAAAATAAATTCTTTCCTTCTTTTGGAATTTTTCTTAAGATAAAATGAGATCAAGACTGAGAATTATATAAATCCAGGGAGAACAAAACAACAAAGAAACAAGAAATCAACCCAGTGAGATGAAGTCCAGTAACACCTCCAGACCTCCAAATCAAGCTACAATACTTGTTTTTTTGTTTGTTTGTTTGTTTATGAGGACTGTAAAATATGATTTTGCTTAAAGAAGTTTTGTTGGTTTTTTTTTTTTCATTTTGTGATTGGCTATTAACGAATACAGAAGGTCTACATATACTTTTCAGTTTTCTTTATGCAGAAGTTAAAAACTATAATGATATATCATTTAGCTTGAAGCAGGAAAATAAAAAAAAAATGACTCTAAGTATTTAAAACAGAGGAAACAATACAGGGAATTGGTTCCCCAGGTGATGAAAGAGTTGAAAGGCAAAAAGGGAAGGTGAGGCAATCTGACAATTAGCAGAAGCAGGTGGCCTAGAGCAAGTAGGTTAGTGTAACCCAATGGCCAGGGTTACCTGGAGGAATTTGAAATCTGGGAGGATGTAGCCATTGAAAACAAAAGCTATGGAAGAGGCTCAGACACTGAGAGAGATGTTGCCTGAATCAGAGAAAAAGAGAAATACTCTGGTTTTTCGCCTTTACCCTTCCTCTAATTTCCTGTCAGTGCCTCTTACTGGCTAACCTTAAGTGGAAATCAACTGATGACAGAGCCTGGGAAGCACAGTCTGCAGAAATTGCTCTTCCACTCCTCCTTCATCCAACGATACTAAGTAAAACATGCATGAGTCAGTAGCAAACAAGAGGAGGCTCAGCACGAACAATATTTGTACATTAGCAAGTCTCTTGTCTCAAAGTATCAAATGCTTCCTAACCAGAAAATGGAATTCAGAAGTACATGCTCACCACTACCATTCTTTTCCTCATCTCTCTCTTAAACCG
>NW_011888798.1:7106614-7112609 GCF_000151845.1 Pteropus vampyrus | reverse complement strand
CAAACAGTTGAAAAGCATGGAAACTAGTGAAGTCGAAAAGCATGGAAACTGGACCAGAATAAGGCAGCTCTCCAGGCCAGACAGGAAGTGGAGCAAATTGGGACTAGTAAAAATTTCATCACTGGAGTGAGCAGAGCCAGGGGAGCTGACCCAGCAACCAAGACTGGCCCACGCCAGGAGGCTGGTAACTATTGGGAAAATAAATTCTTTCCTTCTTTTGGAATTTTTCTTAAGATAAAGTGAGATCAAGACTGAGAATTATATAAATCCAGGGAGAACAAAACAAACAAAGAAACACGAAATCAACCCAGTGAGATGAAGTCCAGTAACACCTCCAGACCTCCAAATCAAGCTACAATACTTGTTTTTTTGTTTGTTTGTTTGTTTATGAGGACTGTAAAATATGATTTTGCTTAAAGAAGTTTTGTTGGTTTTTTTTTTTTCATTTTGTGATTGGCTATTAACGAATACAGAAGGTCTACATATACTTTTCAGTTTTCTTTATGCAGAAGTTAAAAACTATAATGATATATCATTTAGCTTGAAGCAGGAAAATAAAAAAAAAATGACTCTAAGTATTTAAAACAGAGGAAACAATACAGGGAATTGGTTCCCCAGGTGATGAAAGAGTTGAAAGGCAAAAAGGGAAGGTGAGGCAATCTGACAATTAGCAGAAGCAGGTGGCCTAGAGCAAGTAGGTTAGTGTAACCCAATGGCCAGGGTTACCTGGAGGAATTTGAAATCTGGGAGGATGTAGCCATTGAAAACAAAAGCTATGGAAGAGGCTCAGACACTGAGAGAGATGTTGCCTGAATCAGAGAAAAAGAGAAATACTCTGGTTTTTCGCCTTTACCCTTCCTCTAATTTCCTGTCAGTGCCTCTTACTGGCTAACCTTAAGTGGAAATCAACTGATGACAGAGCCTGGGAAGCACAGTCTGCAGAAATTGCTCTTCCACTCCTCCTTCATCCAACGATACTAAGTAAAACATGCATGAGTCAGTAGCAAACAAGAGGAGGCTCAGCACGAACAATATTTGTACATTAGCAAGTCTCTTGTCTCAAAGTATCAAATGCTTCCTAACCAGAAAATGGAATTCAGAAGTACATGCTCACCACTACCATTCTTTTCCTCATCTCTCTCTTAAACCGTAAGGAATAAAGCAAATGGATTGTATCGCCTCTCTTCTTTTTTTTTAAATAGTCTCTAAAATTCTTTTTATTTTTATTTTTTTATGACGACATTGGTTAATGAAATCCAATAAGTTTCAGCTGTACATTTAATTTTAAGACAAGGTAGATGTATATTTACATTGTGTATTCACCTCCCATAGTTAGATTTCTTTCTGTCGCCATGACTCCTCTTATTCTTATCCCCCTTACCTAAAAACATTGCTCTCTACCTCAGGTCAAAATTCAAAATTTGAGCAATGCTGTGTTTAAATGCTGATATTACTGATGATTTTTCCTTCTTTCCAACTTTAAAATTGGGAGAAAAAACAAACAAACCCTAACAAGTGAAAAAAATACAAGGAAATGGTTTTCTATGCTAGGAACTCTAAGGCCACTGAATTAATGTTATTTCTTAATTATACCAGAGCTTCCTACCAGAGTTTATAAAACTGAGAGGAAACAAAATATAAAGAAAACACGGTGTCTTTACGTAACACTTCAAAACAAACCTTTTTTAAAGTGTGGTTTTAAGATATAAATGGATTTGTACATTTTTGAAAGGGAAAAAGACACTCCCTGACCTCTCAAGTATGTAGTTGAACATGTTGGCACCATCTGTAATGATCTGGTCCCAATTCTACCTATAATAGTAAAAGGTAGAGGCAGCAGAACTCAGGTCTGAAACTAGGGGACAATTAGTTCTATCCATTAGTAGAAATTTTATGAGTTCAGTAAATGAGGAGTGTCTGGTTGAGTGCTTAGGAGGAAAAGGGGAATTCGAAATAGTAAAGTTATAATATACTACTTATTCAAAACCTTCTCAGAATCTAAAGGTCATCTGCCTCCCAGTCTCAGATACCTCCTTGGCCGTTTACAACCTTCCTGGATGAGCTTTCCCTTGGGGACCAAAAGACTGACCCATCTGTCGACTCAGGCAGACAGACTATCTTAAGGCCTTCTCTAAATCCTTATATCCAGCCTCGCTTGTACCCTGCACAGAACGTAAGGCTAAGACAATATCTGTGGATGTGCTCAGACCATAGTAGTCAGATTGAGGCCCCTATTCTGGGAGGTGGTGTTTGGGCAGGTAGTTAATGAGTGAATAATGGGGTTCCTCAGATAACCATGAGAGTCACCTCAATGACAATTCAGAAACCTAAAGTTCGGGAATGAGACATTATCACAGCCAGAGAGAGATTCAGATATTAAGTGACTCTGACAAAACCTTTTCAACAACATCTACTCTATCAACCTGGAAAGTGTTGATTGGAATGCCTACTTCTGATGTAAGCTATTCCCCAGGGATATCCAAATGATCTCAGAATACACTAAGAACCACATAGAGGGCAAATAAAACACCCTTGAAGGTCTTTATCTTTTCCTGATATTGATGCTAATCATCTATTTATTCATTTATTCCTTTGGCATTACCTTTCCTTCCTCTCTATCCTTACCTTTATAACAGAATAGGGTTGAACCACAAATGAACAACACAAGAGGTATTTTCCAGGTTAATAAAGTTCTCTCCTCATGGGATTTCACATCTAAAAGAGCTGCCCTTTGTGAGTTATTTGGTAATTTTAAAATAATGATAAAATTATTTTGCCAATTGCAAAGTCATTTATAACCCAATCACTTCTCATAATTTACTTTGTTTCTAATTTTTAAATTAAAACAGTTTATTTTTATTTATTAATCTATAATTAATTGATAATCCCACCTTGTTCAAAATTGATTAAATTTGTTTTGTAAAGACAGTGCATATTTTATTAATATAATATAAATTAAATGTGTATGAGAAAAATGAAAGCATAGTAAAGATAAGAATGTAAAATGCTGCTAGAAGTGAAGCTAATGCCAACACACACACACACACACACACACACACACATGTATACACTGAGTTCAAAATCATTGTATTGCAATAAGGGGCCTAGAAGTTTATCTCTGAGCTCGCTAAAAGACAACATAAAAATGTAAGCACGGTCAAGTAGATTCACCAAAAAATGTATAGGGTCCATTAGACAAAAGCAGCTAATCTTACACAAAACCTGAAACAAAATCCCCTCATACAATGTAATTTAGAAGTTATCCATAACAAATGTACAGAAAACACAATTATAATATTTTAGGGCCATTTCTTATAATACTCTTAAATATAAGCTGATATCATCATGATAAAGTGCCCCGTTCCACCAAAGAGGTGGGGCCAAATCACAGTGACAGGGGTTAGCTCTGTGCTGGCATAAATTAATAAAGGAGTAGGTTTAAGAGTATATGGAAGTAAGATGGATGCCTAAAGTATAATAAATCTTCTTTAAAGGTTAACTCTCTCAGTTAGGCTTTGACAGCTCCAACGGGCAATGAGTTTGCTCTCTGGCCGCTGGACTATCTGCTCTTTTGTGTTGTTAGTTAAAAAACAATCCCTATGCCTTGTCAGCGGAGCTAGAGTTTTATAAGACAGCACTCTCATAAAAATCTCATCTTACAAGGACATGCACCTAACTGGAAGACAACCCCTGAGAAATAATCTTCCTCCCTACTCTTCTTTTTGCTTTTCAGTAATTACTGTATCTGTGGGCAGGTGGTATAAGGGCTAAGAAGTATTTTAATAGTTTTTTTAGTTTCATTATAAACTGATACAAAACTGAAGTGTTACCTTTCTTAAATGTAATCAAGTAAAGATTATAGTTTTGATTAGCCATTGAATAGGTCCAGAAACATAATCAGCTACTTGCCTATTTTGTCAACCTCTGATTTAGAGTCTTCATAGCAATTGAATGGCCTTAATCTACTAACAAATAAGATATTTGATTTAAGTAGACAAGGAAGAAAATGGTTTTGCTATGAAAAGTATCCTTATTTTTTATGCAAAAGAATGGGCTAAAATCTTCCTAATAGTCTCTTAAAGACTACGAGGACTTGATACGGAAGGTAAGATGACTTTCAGTGTTCTGATGTAAGTTAGAATCTTTATTTAATCACTTCTTTTCTCAAATCAATCAAAAATATTTCTTGGATTCCTGCAGTATAAAGCACCACAGGAGGAAGGATCAAAATTTTTACATGGAAAAGTTCTTCTCATTAGAAAAATAAGATACAACTAAGTTAGAAAAAGTAGAACGCTAAACTTTCTATTGAAGTATAAAATTGTGCCACGCAGACAATAAATCTTTATTCTTTCTATTTTTGTCACTCTTAAGACTTTTTAAAAATAAGCTCTCTACCTCCTGATATTTAATACCTTTAAGGCTCATTTTCCCATTCTTTTTTCTACACACTTTTTCAGTGATCTCATCCTTTTCCATGGTGATGAAATCATAAAAATTCTGGCGCTTCCCGAATATTTATGTCTGCTATTTATTTTATACATCTGCCTAAATAAACAAATGGCCCTAATATTTAACAACTCCAAATTGAAGTTTTTTTAATTTTTTTAAAAATTATTTATTTTAATTAGTTTCAAGTATACAATACCTTGATTAGACATCTATATAGTTTGTAAAACGATCTCCACAATTGCTCCCTCCCTCCCCTGACCCTCCACCTTGCCAACGTATTAATGCTAACTGCATTCCTTATGCCATGCTCCCCATCCCCGTGACCATCCATCAGCTACTAATTTGTACGTCTTTAACCCTTCATCCCATTCTTCCAACCCCCCCAAACCCCCTCCCTTCTGTCCATCACCAAATTGTCTACTATATTTGTGAGTCTATTTTCGATTAGTTTGTTCTTTTTATTCCTTAGATTCCACATATAAGTGAAATCATATAGTGTTTATCTTTCTCTGTCTGACTTAAATACTTTGTAGGTTCATCAAAGCAATATCTTTTTTCATCCCTTTATTTTGCATATGTAGGGGTTTTGTATCCTTCTCCTTTCAGCCTATCTTTTGGTTGGAGCACTTAATTTTTTTCCATTTAAGATACTTATTGATAGAAATGTTGTTACCATTCTTCATTCCTATTTTTGATACATCTTTTTTCTTCTTAAAGAAGTCCCTCCAACATTTCCTGTAATATTGGCTTGGTAGTGATAAATTCCTTTAGCTTATTTTTGTCAGGGAAACTCTTTATCTGTCCTTTAACTCTAAATGATAGTTTTGCTGGATAAACTATCCTAGGTTGTAGATCCTGGGTCTTCATCCTGTCAAATATTTTTTGCCAAGCCCTTCTTCCCTGCACAGTTTCGCTTGAGAAAACAGCTGCCAGTCTTATGGGTGTTTCCTTATAAGTAATTATCTGCTTTTCTCTTGCTGCTTTTAACATTCTTTCTTTGTATTTAAACTTTGGCATTTTAATTATGATGTGTCTTGGTGTGGGCCTCTTTGGCTCCCTGATTTTTGGAATTCTCTGAGCTTCCTGGGGTTTTATGTCCATTTCCTTCACCAAATTAGGAAGTTTTCCATCATTATTTCTTCAAACAGCTGTTTAACATCTTGACTTTCTTCAGTTAGGCCAATCAAACAGATATTTGGACCCTTACTAGTGTCCCATATGCTCCTTAAATTATTTTCATAGTCTTGGCATCTCGTCTCTTGCCATTCTGATTGTGTGTCCTTGGCTTTCCTATCTTCTAGATAGGGTATTTGAGCCTTTTCTTTGTTTACTTTGTTTATTCCTTTGTTTATTCCATTGAATATACTTCTCATCTTCATTTCAGACTGGTTCCCTTTTATATTTTTCATTTCCATTTTTATGTTTTTTTAATCTTTGTTAAAGTTCTCTACACTTCCCAAAAGTTCATTGAGCATCTTTATAACCAGTGTTTTGAACTCTGCATCTGTTAGATTACTCGACTCCATTATATCTGGATCTCTGT
>NW_011888798.1:7098443-7105974 GCF_000151845.1 Pteropus vampyrus | reverse complement strand
CTGCTCAGCAAGAAGCACTTGACTCACTGAGGATATACCTGGATGTGGCTTGGGCAGGTCTGCAAGTTGGGGGAGGCGGGGTTTCAGGGAATCCTCTGGGCAGAGCAACTTCTGTTATCCAGTTTGATGATGTCACAGCTATGGTGGAGCTGTGTCCTGTGCACTGGTATGGGGGAGGGCTCAACAGGGAACAATGGATATCGCAGACACTTCCGTGTGGTGCGAGTCTCGCCCCAGTCCTCACTCCGACAATGTCTCCCTGTAAGTCCCTGGTGCCCCCTGCATGCGGTCGAATGGTTACTTGTGCTCAGAGTGAGCAGGTCCATCCCTGCGAAAATCCACTTGTGGACTTGGCCTGTTAAAAGGTTTCCGCAGTTGCTGCTGCTGTAGCCTCTGTCTCTCTCAGCCGCTCGAGACCGGGCAGCCCCACGTCCTCACCCTGTCCTACCTTCTGCAGTTGCAGGGTGATTTCTTGGATTTCTTCGTAGTTGTATGGCTTGTTCATCTAGATCCCAGGCATTTCTTCCTTGCTGCTGCTCCTTGTTTCCATCACAACTTTGATTTGTTTGCCAGAGGGATGAACAGAGCCTCTATCATCTATGCCATTTTCTCTTCCAAAATCGAACTCTTGATCATCTTTCTCACACACCTCCATCTCTAGACTTCCAACTTTGATCGCTAAAGCCAGAAATCTGAGTTTCATCCTTGACACCTTATTACTTTTCTTTAACTCCTATTTCTAGTCCATTATAAATTCTGGTCAATTCAACTCCAGAATATTACTTGAATTCATCTACATCTTTCTTTTCACTCTGTTTGCTTACCTGGTCTCCCATCATCTGCCCTTTTTTGCCCTCCGCTCTCCTCCATCCATTCTCCACACAGCAGCCAAAATAATCAAATAAAAGTGAAAATCACATGACTGCATTATTTTTCTTAAAATTCCCTTTGTATTTAAGATAAAGTATGAGTGCAATTTTTAATGCTATCCCTTGCTACCTTTATGTCTCAAATATAATCATTATTTTTCACAAAACTCATTATAATTTGTTAATATGTTTCATATGTGTGGTTCTTATTGTTACTTTGGTTTTATTGGTTTGTCTTTTTATCCAGTCATACTAGACTTTAAGTTCCGTGTAGCAAGGACCATATCTCTTTTTATACATGATCTTATTTGATACTCAAAATATTCTTGTTTTATTTATTATCCTTACTTTATAAATGAGAAAAATATGATAAGATGAGCGACTTTCCTGAAGACAAATACTTTATACAACGAAAAACTAGATTTAAACTAGGATCTATTGGGAATTGAAGGCTACCTGGTTATCTATGATGTTGTATCATCCCCTTCACACACATTTTCCACTGGAGATATCCACAATTGCAGCTGTCCTAAGAAACTCCTCTTATAAATTATTAATGAACTGAAATCCACATGAAAGAAAGTCTTAAAAATGTCAAATGTCAAACAATTATTAAATGCATAATTGTGAGGAAGGTAAGGTGAGAAACTGATTGTCTCACTTTTTTAGCGGGTACACAAGGTATTTTTATATATAGAAACCTCAAGTGCTAAGGGTTTTCAGGAAATACAGACTCACATCTCAGTGCCTCTATTTCAGTTTCATAATATGTAAATTGTTTTAAGATTTAAGGACTAAATGAGATAATGTGTGTGACGCATTTAGCAGAGTCTCACATTCAAATATAACTTAGTCTTTCTTTATTAGTCTTTTTTCCAGCATAGCTGCACAACCATGTATTGAGAAGAAAAGAAGAGACATAAGAGAATGTGTTCTCTGTTTTAAGTCTTAAGGTACTTAAGGTCAGGAAGCAGTGAACATGGAGTGACTGCAGTCAAGCAAAATGGAATCCCCCAAGGTTTAGGATTTGAAATGAGCTCCAATTCCCTGGACTTGATGCCACCTCTCTCTAGAACCTACAAAGAACTTAACAAATGAGTTCAGTTCATGATTCAAGCCCTGACCTTATCACTCAGTTAAAATTATTGAGAGCCATCCTACTTTATTCTGTATACTTGAATTTCTCCTTTAGTATCCTTCAAGGACCAGCTTATACCTTGTTCTCATCAACCCTCCTCAGGGACTATAGCCCTGAAACCTACATCCCCAGTTCCTCTTCTTAGAGCAAATTCTCCCAGGGTTGGCTGCCTGGACTGGGACATTTCATCTAAGCATATTGGATTTCCTGTTGCTATTCTCTGTAGTCCTGTTGAGAAACCCTCCCTTGAGTTGTAGTGATCATGCCAGTGATCACCAGTTGTCAATAATCATGTTTTCAGATATCTTGTTCTGCTGCTAATACTCTACCCCTACTTCCTCTTCTCTATCCACAAAACACAGGATTGGTTGTGATGTCCATTGAATCATGTGTTGGTGTAGTAATGAAATCATGTTCAATTCTTTTATTTCATAATATGACATAATTAACTTCTCTGCTAATTAACCCCTATTAAAAGTTTAAAATTCTAAAGACCTAAGACATAGACAATGGGCACTTATAGAGGAAAATACTCAGGGCATGGAGAATTTTTAACATACTTCCTGAATACAGATAATACAGATAATATATCCACAAGTAATTAATTAATAGCATAGATTCTTAAAACTACAAGGAAACTGTCATTTCTTTAGAACTTATATTAAAATTTAACTAATTATAAATTATAATCATTAAAAATACTTCAGGAAAGAGTTTCCAAATGCTCACATTATTACTGGCCTTGGGGAAAACTAGAAAAGGGACTCAGACTCAGGAGCCCTACCAATTTTTCTGTCAGTGGTATTCTTTCATTTCTGTGTCCCTGGTCTCATTCCCAAATGCCATCTCTTGTGATGCATAGTCACCACCCAAAAGAGATACTTCTCCATTTCCCTTGTGATGTATAGTCACCACCCAAAAGAGATACTTCTCCAGTTCGTTGTCTATATTCATCACTTCTCATTACCCTTGTCACATTTCTTTCCCTGACTAGACCACTTTCTGCTGACCACTCTTTCATAGCCTATTTCTCTAACTCCTGTGGAATTTTCTTTTTATGTCTAGTGCCACAGGGCACGGAGTGAACCTGGTACTTAGACTCTGCTGACCCATGGAGTTCTATCATGCCTTTCCCAGTAGACCCATGTGCATTCATTTCCTAATTGGAAGCTGCCAAGTGAGCAACTTGCCTTCTTCGTAAATATTTGTGAAAACAAATGAATAGATGACAAATAAGACTCATGGAGAAACGGGGACTGAATCTGTGCGTCTATGACTCTTCTCCATTGATGTTCAAATATATGAAAATAAGTCAATGAACTGACAAAAACCTGACCCAAGGCAGAGTCTAACTAAGAGCAATAGGACACCTGGTAGGAACTTAACATGTAAAATGAAGAGTTTGGAAGCATGAGTGTGTCTATTTATTGAAACTATGGATTAGTTGAAAGTAATGGTTCCCTGTATATACATTATTGAAAATTAAATTACTACTAGCATGATTAATTTGGGTAATATGAGTGTACTTTATAGGCCACAGCAGAATGAAGGTCTCTGAATTGAAAGAGATATTACCACTCATGAAGCTATTTTAACTGGGACAAATCAGCTGACATCTTTGGCAGGAAGAAATACAGAGTCATTAGTAGTAGATTTTTGGATCTACTGATGGTAGCTATAAAGATCTCAGAGAGAGTAGTCATTATGGTGTTTGTCCTCAAGGAGAACATCCGTTTCTGTTCATCCATTAGGAAACAGTACAAGAGAAATAGTAAGAAATGGTTCATGAATATTTACATGATACCCTGGGGAGCTTCAGAGATACTTAGGGAGAGACACTCCTGGAAATATTACGAAGTTTTTCAGTAAAATAGAAAGGGAACCAAAATTCTTATAATTTGGGATAATAGTGTGAATGTGCTTCTTTTATTTTATCTACAAACTTTTAACATTTCCTTATATCTTTACTCTTTTCTAAGAATATTTGAACAAATAAAATCCTAATTTATCTGATATCATTGCTTGGTTGTGGGAGACACCACTAATTGCTGCTCATCTTTAATAATAATTAAATTTGTTCTGGATGCATGGTTTTTCTGAATAAATATTACATTTTCAGTCTTCCTTACAGATATGTATGGCCATGTGACTAAGTTTTGACCAATGAGATATAATTACATATAATTTTTATGTAGGAACCTACTATAAGTTTGCAGAAACCTACTTTAAGAGACAGCTGACATATGCCCTTTGTTTCTTCTTATTCCTACCTCCATCCTCCTGCCAGGAACATCACACAGCTACCTTCAACAATGAAAATGAGGGCAATATCCTAGGGGGAGTAGGGCAGTGAGGTACAGATGTTGAGTTCTTGATGAATCCATGGAGAAAAGCCACCATAACAGTCCTGGGAAATACAAGATGGCATTTTCACTTGTATGTCTGGTACCTGGAACAGAAGTGCTGGAAAAGCTGGGGGCTGGATGGACATATCTCCATGCAGTCTTTCCATGGAAGCTAGCTTAGCCAAACTATCTCTTGGTGTTCCTTCTATCCTGCTAATTGTTTCTTCTCAGTCATCTTAAATAGGTTACTTCTTTAGCCTCTGACCACTTTCCAAGGCCCTACCCTAAACACATTTCTCTTGTGCTCTATACTCTTTCCCCAGATAATACAGTTACCTTCCAAGGACGCTGAGTGACCAAGCTCTACGTAGAATTACATTAAAAACTTTTGCAATATGACTTCAAGTTTGTCATTCTCTTCTCTCTCCAGAATGCCTATGACATTTTGAAGAAAAAAGTACAAACTGAAATCCCCATATTTTATGTAGGCTTTCCTCCCACTCTCTGGAATAAACTGTTCCTCCTTTCGATCATAGATGATAATGTGTACCTAGTATTCAACACAATCAGCCTTCAGTAAATATTAGTTTCAAAATAGAAACAAAACCCATATCACTTTTTTTCCTGAAATTATGTCCAATATCTTCAGAAAGAACTAACCATTGCCCCTTCCTTGTTTTCACGCAGTTAATCTTTTACTTGTATTTACTGCAACGCATACCATATTGTGTTGGAGTTGGTTGCCTGACTGTTCATTCCATTCCTCTCTATCAGAGGTCACAAATAGCCAGCCCAAGAGCCAAAATTGTGCTAGCAACTGCTTTGGCCAGCACAATATTAGTAAACAATTGAACTTGAAAGATTTGGCAGGCATTCTCTACTTTATCAAACTCCAACTCTCCCTATCGTTTTATTCCTACTTTTCACATGTTCCCAGATAAATTCCTGCCCCACCCTTCCTAGACTGGATCCCTTTGAGAATAGAGACCAAGCCTTAGTAATGCAGTCCCTAGCACACCACACCACATCTAGTTTGTAACAGGCACTTGATTAGAACTAAAGAGAAATGAGAGAAAACCTTCCATGCTGTTTTGACCCTACCTAGGTCTCAGGCTAAAATACTGATAGAGAGAGAGGGAGAGAGAGAGAGAGAGACAGAGATGGAGGGAGGGAGGGAGGGAGAGAGAGAGAGAGACAGAGACAGAGACAGAGACAGAGACAGTGACAGAGACAGAGAGATTTCAACACTGTAAACCTTTAATACTTTCTCCGAAATAAGTCTTCTTCTAAAATAGAGCTCTTCAAAAGTACAGGATATTAAGATAATTCTAGTTCTTTCCTGAATTCTTCATCGTACCCTGGTAATACCAGAGCAGAAGGTGGGAGGAAAGGAAACAGGATTAGATTCTGTCCAGTTTTAAAAAGGAATACGATTGCTACGGCCTCCTCAGCAAACAATGGCAGCTCCCAGTCAAATCATCACCTTCATCTTTCCCTTATTCTTTAAAATGGTCACAATGGAGCTGAGAAGTCTCTCGAAGCACAAGATTGTTATTGCTAGGCTTTTTAACATTAACATAGAAGATGAGTTTCTTTCCAGCATGCATTTAAAAGTAGAGAATTTTACTTAACTCAAATAAATTTGGTGCATCTCATTATGAAAAAAGGAAAAAAGAAAGAAAAATGCACCACCTAGGAATATGAATATATTTTTACAATTGCTTCAAGATTCAGAGTGAATTTTTTAATACTTAATATCCTAAGTTGTTTTCTTTATTTCCACAGAAATAACTCTGCAAGTTCAGAGTTTATTTTTTAAACCATTTTTTTCCAAATCAGTGGGAAAAAAATTATCATATCTTTCAGCTATATAAAATAGTTTTATAGTTTAGCACTTTAAAAACAACCCCCATCAATCAGTAGCAGTAAGTGAGGCATTTCATGTACCAAACAACTTAAACTGAAATTGAAATATTCTTGATTGGTGACAAAACAACTTTTGTTTTTCTTGTTTCTGGCATGTCTTCTCATCAATAGGTTAAGTCTAAGGTAATGTCAATCTTGTGGCCCTATTTAAAAGGACTTAGGGGTAAGTGACAAGAAAATCCTATCCAATTATTAAGAAGTAGGATATAACCACATATGTTTTTCTGCAAATACTTACTGCCTGAGGAAAACTTCTGAAGGACATTATTATCTTTCTAACACCTTTACAAGAAGAAATATTTAGCGATCTGAGGTTGAATCTGCTACATAATAAAAGCACATTTTGGAAGGAAATAAAATTCTTTAATCCTTGCAAGTTGGCAGTATATTAAAGTCCAAATCAGTTATCTTCTCCTCCCTCATGGCCCCCATAAAAAATTAGTTAGTGTTCTTCTGTACTTGCATACTATTTTCTGCCAAAACATTTCATTCTGTCTAGTAGTTAGGGATGAAGATATATTCATGAGAAAACATGTCGAGACAGGATTATAGAATTTTATTGTTAACAGATACCAATCTGCAGTATAATAAAAGATTATATGAAGAAATTTAATTTTTAATCTAAGTTATAACATGTACATGTTTTTATGAACACACAATTTAAATTTTTTTAATTTTTCAATTATAGTTGACATTCAATATTATATTAATTTCAGATATACAGCATAGTGATTAGACTTTTATATAACTTATGAAGTAACCTCCCCAATAAGTCTAGTACCCACTTGACACCATACCTAGTTATTATAATATTATTGACTGTATCCCTTATCCTGTACTTTACAGCCCCATTAACATGCATTTTAGATCTCCCTATGTAACAAAAAGAATAATATTTTAGGCACTTTCCGAAAGCCATTGAGCAATTGCCTTCTATTTCTCCTAATGGGAGAGGAGGCAATTTCATAGCCAACAACACTGGAGAAATACCAGAGTAGAAAAATAAGAGGGCTAAATAGTAGATTTGCTCTCTATTTGTTTATTCATTCATTCAACACATATTTGTTAAGCATCTTCTCTGTGTCAGGCAGTGTGCTAGATGCTGACACATTGTGGAATATAAAACTTACAGTCTAAGGAATAGTTTGTGATTCTAGGAAACTAAATGTTAACTCAAGAAGACCATTCCCTCCAACTCATCCTAGATCTGAAGAGAAAGATTCTTAAACATGTGAAATAAATCCCACTTCCTC
>NW_011888798.1:7094988-7097183 GCF_000151845.1 Pteropus vampyrus | reverse complement strand
CCATTATGTAATGAAAGAGAAATGCAGTTATCTATTTCTGCATCTATAAAATGGAAACAATATTAATACCTTCTTAGGGTTATGAGTAATAAATGAGATAAAGAGATCTTTGTTCGGAGCCTACACATAAGATCACTCCATCATCATTTGTTATCATTATGTTTTAACATGATATACTGATAAAAACTATAGACTTTTTTCTCTTTCTGTTGATATAGATGCCAGGAATGCTGCTCTTCCACCTGCCATTTTTATGAGTTTATTTCTTGTATTGCCTTGGGGAACAAGGTTGGGACTTACATGAGGCAAGAAGAAACTTATCCCCCAAATTTAAGGAGGCACCCACTTTCAGGGTCATGTAAGTGCAACCCTACATCTGCAAGACATAGAAAATGAGTGCTTCCTTAAATTTTGTACTCTAGTTGCCTCCTTACCTCCCAGTCTTGTTGGAGAATCTCCTTTATAAGGATGAATCACTTTAGACTACTGGGAGTAACCTTCTTTAAGGAGTGTGGGAAGCTATCTCTATCTTGCAAGGAAAAGAGGTATGATAAGACTATTTGGATTTTGAACATTTAAAAGGAAACTGCTTGTACTGGGTTGAATAGTGTCTCCAAAATTCATATCCACCAGCATTCTTATTTGGAAACAAGTCTGTACAGAGGTAATCAAGTTAAGATGAGGCCATAATGGCTTATGAAAGGCCCTAAATCCAATATGACTAGTGTCTTTATAAGAAGAGGAAAATTTAGACACAGAGGTTTAGACACCACAGGGGAGGAAGTCATGTGAAGATGGAGGCAGAGATTAGAGTGATGAATCTATAAGCCAAGGAATGCCAGAGACTATCGGAGGCAAAGAAGCATTCTTCCCTAGAGCTTTAAGGAAGCATAGCCCTACTGACACCTTGATTTCAGACTTCCAGCCTCCACAGCTATTAGAGAATAAATTTCCATTGTTTTAAACCACCTACTTTGTGCTAATTGGTTATAGCAGTTTTGAGAAAATAATACATTCCTCAAGTGCTAGATATGGATCCCTAGGAAAGAAAGAATAGACAAGTCTGGATTTGTGAGGTATAGAATAGAATTGGTCATGATCCAGTGTCTGTGGGACCTCCTGTTTCCCTGGGAGGGAGTTATCCATGTTAATTGAAAGACTGAGCACTAAGATCTGAAATCCTGAAAGCCAAGAGTGGGGAAGCTGTGACTGAACATAGTACTGGTGTTGGCGGTATCAACCTTCTTCAAAGACACAAGGAAGTCCCTGGAAAAATCCCACCATCATTGTTGGGAGAGTAGAATAGCATCTTCTGACATCTCTGTAGGGCCTGTGCCCATCATGTACCAGCAAGGGCCAAAGGAAACAGCATTTGTCTCTCCATGTGAATATGGAAGCTAGATTGACCATCCTCTCTTCTTTGGGCTAGCTATGGTTGCTGAGGTCCTAGCAGTTTAAAAATGGGTGGGACTAGGACAAACTTGAAACATGAAAAGGAAGAACCACAGAAATTTTGCAGAGAGGTGATACACTGAAGGATGAATAAGAGTTAGCCAAGAGAAGAATGATTGGGGGACTTGATAGAAAGATGGCACATTGAACATCTGAAAAGAATTGAGCCAGACAAGAGCACATAGTTCCAAAGTATGAGATGGAAAAGTAAATGTCTTTATGTGGCAAAGTGAGGAAGCGGTAAAGCTGGTTGGGGTGGAGGGAAAATATTAGATCCTAAAACCAGCTGCAAGCCTGTGCTCTTAGACTTACAATAAATGCAGTGAGATTGAATAAGGGTGACAGTGGCTTTGCTTAAATTCTCTTCCTGTCCAAGGAGATAACTGAAATACCAAACATATTAATGTAAATGGTTGTTGTTTTATCAACAATATTATACCACATTACAATTACGTTGTGAGTTAAATAGATCTTAGTGGGCTAGCCTAGGAATTACGTAAGAATTTTTAATAATGTTTCTATGGATTATGATGCTTCTGACTTCCAAACAACCAATTTATAAAGTAGCCAAATCTATTTCTAAAAGACAGATGAGGTGCACTAGTGACTTGCCACACCCTGAAATAGCCTTAAAACTTGGGAGGGGATACAATTCATCATAAATTACCCTCTGCTAACAATACATTCTGACTTGTTGATAAGTCACTTTTCTTTAATCTTAACATGCTTTTTTTTTTTTTTTT
>NW_011888798.1:7085805-7087915 GCF_000151845.1 Pteropus vampyrus | reverse complement strand
CTTAAAAACCTTGTATCTTGGCATTTCGGGGCTGCTCCTTTGTACAGGACAGCCGCCGGCTAATAAACAGCCTTTGAGAGCATACTTGGTTTGGTCTATTCTATATAGGCCACAACATTTTGGAGGCCCCAGGGAGATCCACACCTTTGGGTAAGGAGGTCTGTTGGTTGTGTGGGTGGTTCGGTTGTCGCTGCTGGGACGGGGGCGGGGATCCCCCTGTGCTTGGGGAGGCCTCTGGGGATTTCACCCAGCCCGGTCCGGGATCCCCCCTCCTCTCGGCAGCGGCAAAAGGGGAAACCACCTGTATGCTCTAGGGCTATATCGGAAGGGGGCCCAGGGGACCTAGTGAGTCGGACGCGACACAGGATCACTGGTCCAGTGGGGGCTGTGATGACAGACCCTCACCTAGGTTTGGTGTTGAGTGTGCTTATTTGTTTATCTGTTTGTCTGATTGATTGTCTGTGTTTGCTTCTGCTGTTTTGTGTAATAATGGGGCAAACATCTGGGAAACTGACACCACTCCAGTGTTTACTTAATCGCTTTAAAGATTTTAGGAAAAGAGCACAGGGATATGGGGCTTCCGTAACTCCTTTTGATTTACAGAGATTTTGTCAATTGGACTGGCCCACCCTTGGAATCAGGTGGCCCAGTAAATGTTCGTTTGACTTGCAAACGGCTTTCAGGGTCAGAGGTATAGTTTATGGGAATCCAGGCCACCTGGACCAAGCCCCTTACATTGATGTTTGGATTGATATCATGTCAGATGCCCCTAAGTATTTGAAAACATGTCAAAGTGCTGTATCATCAATAATGGCGGCAGTTCCAACCAGCCCGCCCCAGAAGCCGCCAGTATTGCCGGCTCCGCCAGAAGATCCGCCTGAACTGGCCATACCCACTCTGTACCCGCGCCCCAATGTTTTGGGGTTCAGAGTACATGGAGAATTAAGTAGTCCCCCACATACCCATACTGGGTTGCAATACCAGCTTCCCCCTGATTCCACGACATCACCGGTTCCCGTGTTGGCACCCTTGAGAGAGGTCATGCCACCTGGAGACACCACCCCTATGATGTTGTATGTTCCTTTTACTACTAGTGATTTGTATAATTGGAAATTGCAGACCCCCCGCCTCCTGTTTTCTGAAAAACCACAAGGGTTAACTTCTCTACTTGAGACCATTTTCTTTACTCATCAGCCTACCTGGGATGATTGTCAACAGTTGTTACAGGTTTTGTTCACTACAGAGGAAAAAGGCAGAATTTTAGAAGAAGGGAGAAAGCATGTATTAGAACCCACAGGTCAGCCCACCACGGATCCTGTTCGGATGCAACTTGTGTTCCCCAGTACTCGTCCCAACTGGGACCCCGACACCACTCAAGGTAAGGAGGCTCTCCAACGATATCACCCGTTGCTATTGCAGGGCCTAAGAGCGGCTGCCCGTTGCCCAATAAATTTGTCTAAGGTAAGTGAGGTGTTACAGGGGAAAGATGAATCACCGTCTGCCTTCTTAGAAAGGTTACTGGAGTCTTATCGCTTATATACTCCTATAGATCCTGAAGATCCAGTCACTAGACGGGCAAATTAATTTGGCTTTTGTTAGTCAGTTGGCCCTAGATATTAGAAAGAAATTACAAAAATTAGGACTTAAGGGTGAGAATTTATCCAAGCTATTAGAGATAGCACAGAAGGTATTTAGCAATAGGGACGATGTGCAAAAGGTCATGTTTGTGGGACAACAAGGAAACCGACTTTCGTGGAAAAAAAACCCTAACAATAGAGGAGGACCTAGCAACAAAGAAGGCCAAAATAGAAAACCCAGGTTAGGAAGAGACCAATGTGCTATTTGCAAGAAGAAAGGCCATTGGAAAAATGAGTGCCCTAAAAAAGGGAAGAATTCTAAGGAGAAAGAAGAAAAAAGGCCCCTCATTCTTTTAGAAGATGAATAGGGGCATCAGGGCTCTTATCTAATGAGCCCCCGAGAGCCCAGGGTAACTTTGCAAGTAGCGGGCAAACCTGTGAACTTTTTAGTTGATACTGGTGCAACTTACTCAGTTTTAACAGAAACTGCTGGTCCATTATCCAAAGAAAAGACTGTAATTCAAGGAGCCACC
>NW_011888798.1:7083166-7085755 GCF_000151845.1 Pteropus vampyrus | reverse complement strand
CCCAGGGGAAAGGACATGACTGATTAAGTTCATATTATAATACTTGGTGCCTCTCCTGCCTCAGGGAAGGAAACATAAAATAAAGGTGCCTGTACCCTGAGATACTCAAATATGTTCTTCAGAATTCAAGGGCTTAAATTATTCATTGACTGGGGCATTTATTTTTTTGAAGGAGAATAAAAGGGAGCAAAAAATACCTTAATTTTTCTGTCACAAATAAATTATCAGTCCTAAAGTTCAAATTCACCCTCAAAACACAGCATAATTCCATATTAAAACCAATTTTGTAAAAAGCGAAAGTGTATGCAAAATAAGATAGACAAAAGGAAAAGAAAACAACTGAGTATAAGAAAATAGCTTACAGCAAATGACATTTGGAATGAAAGATAGAAAACCCACCCTATTTTGTTCTATACTTAAGTAGACCGAGAGCAGAAACGCATTGGAGACATTCGATAATCAATATAATGTTACCTCGAGGGCACCATATACAGCTATAATCTTAAAAACAAAACTCAAGGAAATGGAACATTTAAATTAGAAGTACGTTTAACAACAAAATGTCAAAAAGAAAAAAACAAGCCTTCATGTTCTTTTATATCATGGAATTATTAACTTGAGGTTATTTTTCACAGCCAGTTTTGCCAAGCAACATGAGGAGAAGAAGAAAAAAAATTCTTAGGTCTTTCCTGTCACTGTAGCCTTCATAATCACCACAATTCAACATGACACCATGACTTGTAAGAAATTCTCCCCGGCATCCATTTAAGTGGACACTAATTGGAAAGTTCAGTGAACAGAAAACGGCCGTGAACAATATATATTTCAACATGCTGTACCCAGTTCTGACCTAAAGTGACAAGGAGGGGAAAAAAATGGTTCAACACAGCCTCTGCATTCAGCTGTGTATTGTGAAACCACTATGTGAGTTAGCTCCAGGAAAAAAACCCTGGGCTTGTGGTAAGATGGCAATCAAACCTGGAAATTCCATTGGAACCAATCTGCTCTACACACATGGTTCTGTAAGAGAGCATGTGGATGCCCAGCACTGAAGTCAAGAACTCCACAGACAGGAGAGAAGGCAATGGTAAGATGACATTGAAAAAAAAACATGAGCACTGGAGTCGACGAACAAGTATTTTAACCTGGCTCCACCATATCCTAGATGTATCATCTTGGGCAGAGAACTTCACCTCTCAGATTTGTTATCTGTAAAATGGGGAGAGTGATCACAATATCAAGAGCTATTGCGAGGAATAATTTAGATGATGTAAATTTAGTACAGTACCTGCCGCAAAGCGTTGCCTTAATAATAGCTAGCACGCAACGGAGGCTTACCACCTGTCATAGAAAAAACTTTATCTCTCAAAATAACTCTATGAGCCAGATAGATATTATAATTATCTCCATTTTACAGAAGAAAAGGACAAGTAACATACCTAAGACCACACAGCCGTTTAGTGTCAAAGTGGCATTTGAACCTAAATATGCTAGTTCCAGTCTATATGTACTGTTTCTCATTTAGTTTTATTGAATGACTAAGAATGAATAAATGAATGAATGGATAGTAGTTATTCTTTTTAATTCTTGAAGATTTGATAATCTAATGGGATATTAATAGGAAAAAACATTATAACCATAAAATAAGATAGTATATAATCGATAGCTATACCTCCAGAGCTCCAAGCCATGCCAATAAGAAAATGAGACAGAATGGGTTGTAAAAAGCATTATTAAAGCTTCTTCAGCTCCAGGGCAGGAAATACTTAACTGCTTACAGAAAATTCCAGACAACCTAGGGTTCAGATCAGGTTGCCCCCACTCTGATTTGGGTAATTTCAGTGTTCTGCTAATTCTTCTCTTTCTTGTCTGGAGTGGGAGAACTCACTTTTCTTTTACACCTTGGATCCCAAGATTCCCATCTAGAAAGATTTCTGTGTCTAGGTCTACACTCAGCTTCTAAAGTTATCGTTGAGAGTTTCAGTCCCATGTTCCTAGGAGACATTCAAGGGCTATGCATCAGAAAAGTAAAGCCCTGGTAATCTGAGGATGAAGGATGAAAAACTTAATACATTACATTTCATAATCTTTTTAATTTACAGGACTTCACCCATGCCAAAATCTTTCATAAACGAGAGGATTCCAGTCTCAAGATAGAACTTGCCCAGGTCACGGAGTACATTATCAGAACCAGTATCTAATAGCAAGCCTTTCTTGCTCTAGGTACCATTCTTTTTCTCATGGTCCCTTACAGCTACATAATATGCAAATCCAAGCCTAAACTGGAATTATACCTTACCCTTAGATTAATTCTGGGAATTTCAAAAATTTTAGAAGACTATTGATAAGCAACTACTTGATTGTCTCTCTGACTAGTACCTTGGTTGCTAGAACTTTTGGCACAACAATGAGGGCTCTAGGAGACTATGAAATCCAGATTCCACCTTTTAGTCATTGAATTCAGCATGTGATCTCGTCCTGAACAATTATAGAACCCATTTCCCTCAACATAGTGGTTAACTCAGAGATGGACACAAAACTCAAGGGAAACTAATCAGAATTCATTCCTGGATTTGCTATACAAATACC
>NW_011888798.1:7071434-7074046 GCF_000151845.1 Pteropus vampyrus | reverse complement strand
GTGAGAATTTATCCAAGCTATTAGAGATAGCACAGAAGGTATTTAACAATAGGGACGATGTGCAGAGGGTCATGTTTGTGGGACAACAAGGAAACTGACCTCCTTAGAAAAAAAAAAATCCCTAACAATAGAAGGGGACCTAGCAACAAAGAAGGCCAAAATAGAAAACCCAGGCTAGGAAGAGACCAATGTGCTATTTGCAAGAAGAAAGGCCATTGGAAAAATGAATTCCCTGAAAAAGGGAAGAATTCTAAGGAGAAAGAAGAAAAAAGGCCCCTCATTCTTTTGGAAAACGAATAGGGGCATCAGGGCTCTTATCTAAGGAGCCCCCGAGAGCCCAGGGTAACTTTGCAAGTAGGGGGCAAACCTGTGAACTTTTTAGCTGATACTGGTGCAACTTACTCAGTTTTAACAGAAACTGTTAGTCCATTATCCAAAGAAAAGACTGTAATTCAAGGAGCCACTGGGAAAGGGAAGGCATACCCATGGACACAGGCAAGAATTACTGACTTGGGAAAGGGAACCATCACACATTCGTTTCGTTTTTAGTTATGCCTGAATGTCCCTTTCCTTTGCTTGGAAGAGATTTGCTCCAGAAATTAAAAGCCACTATTTCCTTTAAAGGAGAATATACTGAGTTGACTTTGGGAGAAACTCCCCCTAATTATATCATGGTTACTTGCCCCCTCTCGGAGGAATATTTATTATTAGAAGAAGAACAGCAGGAAGTGTCCTCCACTTTATTAACTGAGCTACAAGGGGAAATTCCTCAGGTCTGGGCAGAAACTAACCCTCCTGGACTGGCAGTTCATCAGCCTCCTATTATAGTCACCCTACTAAGTATAGCAGAACCCGTGAGGGTGCGACAGTACCCTATCAGTCAAAGGGCATGGGCAGGAATCGCAGTACATATTAGGAGGTTATTGGATGAAGGGATCCTAGTGCCCTGTCACTCCCCTTGGAATACTCCCCTGTTACCTGTACTAAAACCTGGCACCAATGACTACCGCCCAGTACAAGACCTGAGAGAAATAAATAAGAGGATAGAAACAATCCACCCTACAGTGCCTAATCCCTATACCCTGCTGAGCCGTTTGACACCTACTCAGCAGGTATACACAGTGTTGGATTTAAAGGATGCCTTCTTTACTTTACCATTAGCTAATGTGAGCCAACCTATTTTTGCCTTTGATTGGGAGGATCCGGATGGAATGTTTTCGGGACAACTAACATGGACTAGGTTGCCACAAGGATTTAAAAATTCCCCCACATTGTTTGATGAGGCATTAGGAAAAGACTTGATTGAGTATAGACAACAACATCCGAAGGTCACACTCTTGCAGTATGTGGATGATTTACTGCTAGCTGCTGAGACGAAGGAAGAATGCCGACAGGTGACAAAGGATTTGTTTCAAGAACTACAAAGGAAAGGGTATCGGGTGTCTGCCAAAAAGGCCCAGCTTTGCACTTCGCAGGCCACGTACCTGGGATATAACTTAGAAAGAGGAACCTGAAAGCTCTCACCCAGCAGGATCCAGGCAATACTTGGCATCCTGTCCTACAGACTAAGAGGCAGGTGCGGGAGTTTCCAGGGGCGGTCGGTTATTGCCGTCTCTGGATTCCTGGATTTGGTGATATAGCTAAACCCTTGTACACTAGCACAGGGGGAAAGGAAGACAGACTGAGCTGGGGCACGGAACAACAGGCCTTTGAAGCCTAGAAGCAGACCTTGACCTCAGCCCCCGCTTTGGCTCTGCCAGACTTAGAAAAGCCGTTCCAACTATTTGTGACTGAGGTAAGAGGGATTGCAAAAGGGGTTCTCACGCAGACTTTGGGACCTTGGAAGCGACCAGTGGCATATCTCTCAAAGAGACTAGATCCGGTGGCTGGAGGATGGCCTAGTTGCCTGAGAGCACTAGCTGCTACTGCTATATTGGCCAAAGAAGCTTTAAAATTGACCTTGGGCCAAAATATTCAGATTGTGGCTCCACATGCAGTTGAAGCCATGCTGCGCAGCCCTCCTGAAAGATGGATCTCCAACGCCCGGATTACTCAGTACCAGGTACTGTTGCTTAACCACCCACAGAACCAGTTTTTGAAAACTGCAGCCCTGAACCCCACCACACCGCTCCCAGATGATGACCCGCAGTCTCCATTGCATGACCGTGTTCAGCACATTGATCAGGCCAGACTTGAAGGATGAGCCGTGGCCTAATCCGGATGCAGTATTATTTACCAATGGAAGCGGTTTTGTATCCAACAGAGTAAGTCTTTGCAGGCTTTACAATTAGCCCGAAGAGATGTAAATCATCTGGTGTCGGCCACCAAAAAAGATAAGAACTTCTCCTTCCAGCCCCACTCTTATCAACCAGGTGACTGGATCTGGATAAAGAAAGTGCAACCTGCTGCTCTTGAGCCTCGGTGGGAAGGCCCAGTTCCTGTCATCTTGACCACACCCACAGCGGTTAAGGTCGCTGGACGACGCCATTGGATCCATCACACCCGACTCAAAGCGGCCCAGCCTCCGGATCCTGACCAGAGATGGAAAGCAACGCCCACTGGAGATCCCCTCAAATTAAGACTTTCACGGGTTTAATATTTTTACTTGCAGC
>NW_011888798.1:7069067-7071384 GCF_000151845.1 Pteropus vampyrus | reverse complement strand
GAGTACATTATCAGAACCAGTATCTAATAGCAAGCCTTTCTTGCTCTAGGTACCATTCTTTTTCTCATGGTCCCTTACAGCTACATAATATGCAAATCCAAGCCTAAACTGGAATTATACCTTACCCTTAGATTAATTCTGGGAATTTCAAAAATTTTAGAAGACTATTGATAAGCAACTACTTGATTGTCTCTCTGACTAGTACCTTGGTTGCTAGAACTTTTGGCACAACAATGAGGGCTCTAGGAGACTATGAAATCCAGATTCCACCTTTTAGTCTTTGAATTCAGCATGTGATCTCGGCCTGAACAATTATAGAACCCATTTCCCTCAACATAGTGGTTAACTCAGAGATGGACACAAAACTCAAGGGAAACTAATCAGAATTCATTCCTGGATTTGCTATACAAATACCGGAATAGAGAAGTTCTCTATCAAATGAAATTTCTAAAATGAGAAGATGTGAATCTGGGGTCTTCAGTGTATTTTCCAGGTCCACATTTCATTTCAGTGTCCCTATTCCATGCTATGGCTCAAAGCCTATTTTCAGAATGCAAGCAAGACAGAACAAGTAAAAATGAGAGATAGATGGTGAAATTCCTAGCAGGGTTCCCAGTGCTTGAGGCCTCTGTGAGTGTAGCTCTTCCTTAAATTCTGTGAGCCCTTCCCAGTAGTCTTCCTAGTTCAGTGAGCTAACCTATTTCTTTACTTGCTTAAACTACTTTGCCATTGAAAAGTCCTTCAAATCATCTTATTTAATTTTCATGAAACCCAAGCCCATCTGAAATCTTGACTTTATTTATCTTGTCATCATGTGTCTCCACCACCACTCCCCACACTGGAATGTAAACTCCATAGAAAGAGCAGGAAAATAGTATATCTTAGTCACTGCTGTATCTGAAGCATCTAGGAGAAAGCCCTGCACATAGGAGGCACTCCCTAAAAAGTGGTGAAAGAGTGATGAATGAATGGGTAGATGAATGAAGGCAGAATAAAGTTCAAGACCCTGAAGCTCCCTCCAGAGAGATACTCCATGAAGACATACCAGCTCTATGCCTGTGAGGTGCGAGAAAGCTCACCGGGGTTTTATGCAGACTAAGCCACTTTAGAGACGGACAGAGGCGACCCTTCTTCAGTTCCTTTGGTGGGAGCACAGTAACAAGGTTTTCTTTATCTACCAGGAAGCCTCAGGCAGACGGTTTTTGACTAGACAGGGGTCTTCACTAACAGACCTTCCTGTTCATAGAACTAGAAGAAAATCAGGAGTTTTCCTGAGGTTTGTCCAAGATGCTGAAATGACATTACAATGAGATATTGGCATCTCCTAGCTCTTCAACATGTGGACAAAAAAGGGGTTCTGTAATAAATCTGACAGAAAGCAACCTCCCAGGGTGATCTAATCATAAATTCCTAACAGGACAGGTCTTGGTGGGTAATCATGCCCCAGGCCTATAATAATGTTTATCTTTGCCTTAAGAGCAAGCCCTGTCCTAACACACCTTTGAAATGCCAGCCTAATTCTCTTTCTAGATACCTCAGAGGTATAATCATCTTCAAGGGAGCACATAATCTTGTTAACTCTCCTGTATCTTGATTTCTTCATGTAATCATCTGTATATTCCCCCTTAATTCCAAATGTGTAAAAGAAACTGCTAAGCTCAGTCTCTGTAGCATTTTCTCAGTCTGTTGAGAACTTGTTTCCAGGCATGTCCTGTTCGGCTCAAATAAATTCTAATAAACTCTTATAAAATTTTTCTACAGGTTTGGACATTCTTACTTTGATAAACACCATAAAATTCAACTCTGTCCTTTTGTCAGGGTTCGGGATATTGCTGACCTGACCCCAAAGGTCCAACAGTGTGAGGCCCAGTTGGACAAATGCACAAAAGGCAGACATGAGGATGAAATGGCAGGCATCAACTTTATTGTGCGGAGCACACTTCTGTTAGGAAGTACAGTTCTGTTGGGGAGTGCGGTCTATTGCACTGGGCACATAGTCTTGCGTGCACTTCTCCTGCTCCCCTTTCTTGTGCTCCCCTCTGCTCTCTCCTTCTTTCTGCTCTCCAGAGGACTGACTGCATGGCTCCTCACATAGCAGAGTACAAAAATGGCATTCAGCCACACATGCATGATACAATAAGCTGAAGTATGTTTACATATTTTCTAAGTCTGGGGTCCTATTCCAAGCCAAAGGCCTTGGACCAACCAGACCTTGGACCAGCCAGACCTTGGGCCGGTCAGGCCTTGGATCATCCAGGCCTTAGATAACAGCCAGACTTTGGGCCAGTTAGGCCTGGCGTCCACACCTTTCTTGAGC
>NW_011888798.1:7062076-7063287 GCF_000151845.1 Pteropus vampyrus | reverse complement strand
TCCCCTCAAATTAAGACTTTCACGGGTTTAATATTTTTACTTGCAGCTTGTGTAGCTGCCAATCCTCATCAACCCACATTGGTTAAATGGGACTTAACCTGTTCTGACATCGGAATCAATATTGCTAGTAATTTTACCCTATATCAGCCTACATTCCATGTAGATCTATGTGACATACTAGGAAAAGAATTTAATACTATACCCAAGGATTTGCCTAGGGGTCCAGGAGCTAGTTTTTCGACCGGCCCTTAGTATGGTTGTGGATATCCAGAAAAGGAAAGGGATGTCCAACAAATACAATTATATATGTGCCCTAGAAAGGATCAAAGCACTTGCAATAAGCCTAATCAATATTATTGTTCCAATTGGGGTTGTGAGACCATAGCCCCTTGGAAAAATACTGACTCTTTCCTGACTCTTACCCGTCCTAGTCAATCCTCTTGTACCACTTCCAGAAAATGTAATCCAGTTATTCTCACTGTGAAACAGTGGACTGATCCCGTCTAGCTAACAGGGAAAACATGGGGTCTTAGACTATACGCCTCAGGCACAGACCCAGGGTTTTTAGTAACCGCGCAGAAGAAACCAGTAAAGATTTTACCCCAGCCTATTGGGCTTAATCCTGTACTGAACCCCAACCCAGCCAGACCCAAGGGGCTAACGACTACAACCAGAGTCCCTCAGAGTATATTTGTCCCCACACCAATCCAGAAACTGGGACTAAGTTTTTCTTCCTCACAGGATTCTCTGTTAAGTATGTTAAATGCAGTTTATTCTTTTGCTAATTTCAGTAATCCTAATGTAACAGGTGATTGTTGGCTTTGTCTTAACCCAGCTCCCCCTTACTATGTAGGACTTGGCACTGTAGCCATTTTTGGAAATATAGTAATAGTATTCAGAATGTCACTAGCCCTAATACTACCATTTGCCCATAGGGAACTTCCCCAAAGCTAACTCTTGGTGATTTACTGGGGCAGGGTACTTGCTTGCATACCCCTAACTATGCTGTCAATAACTCACGATATTATAGAAATTGTAATAATGCTGTTAAGGTTGAGGGGTACTCCAGCAACTACCTTGCAGCTCCAAATGGGACTTGGTTCGCATGCAACACTAGGTTAACTCCTTGCATAAATCTACAATATTGGAATAATAGGACTGGGTTTTGTGTGCTAGTACATGTGATACCACAAGTATATTTCTATTCTGGA
>NW_011888798.1:7059455-7060776 GCF_000151845.1 Pteropus vampyrus | reverse complement strand
TTGCATAAATCTACAATATTGGAATAATAGGACTGGGTTTTGTGTGCTAGTACATGTGATACCACAAGTATATTTCTATTCTGGAGAAGGGGGACGGGAACATTTACAAATAACATGGGAAGGGACAAGGAAAAAGAGGGCTCCTATCCTAGTGCCACTCCTAGTAGGGCTAGGAGTCACAGGGTCGGCAGCAGTAGGAACAACTGCCCTAGTAACTGGAAGCTCCAACTTTAAAGCCTTAAGCCATCAGGTAAATGAGGATCTGCTTACCCTAGAAAAGTCTATTAATCACTTAGAGAAGTCTCTAGACTCATTGGCTGAAGTTGTGCTACAGAATAGAAGGGGCTTAGACTTGTTATTTCTAAAACAAGGTGGCTTATGTGTCGCCTTAGGAGAAGCTTGCTGTTTTTATGCCAACCACTCTGGCATCATTCGAGATAGTCTAGCTTTAGTAAGACAAAGAGTTAAGGAAAGAGAAGAAAAACTACTACAAGGTCAGTCATGGTATAAAGGTTTATTTAATGCAGCCCTTTGGTTAACGACATTATTGTCATCTATTGCTAGACTTTTAATATTGGCTTTTCTAGGACTGCTGTTTAGACCATGTACAGTGAATTGCCTTATAAATTATATTAAACAGAGAGTCTAGGCTGTTAAATTAATGGTATTATCTACTCAAGTAACAGGGGTACCTCAGTTGTCCCCAGTTTATAAGAAATCAAAGATTTGATATATGCCTGAAAACCAGTGGGGAATGTGACAGCCTGCTGAAATGTGAAAAGGTTAAAGGATAATTAAAACCTGAAACTGGACAAAGGAAGTCTATACCTTAGGCCTAGTTTCTGGAACCCCTAACCGCATTCTGTTAATCATGAAACTTGTAACAATGAGCGCATACGCTAACTGCCAATTTTAGCCTGTGTAACCCTGCTTGCTTGCCGATTTTAGCCTGTGTAACCCTGCATAAAAAATAATCAATTGTATATAAGCTGAAAATTACTGTTTGGCCATCGCCCATGAGAATACTGGCTATTACCCGTGGGAACATAGGCAATCACCCATAGGAACATAACATTCTAACAATAAGCTTTCTGCTTCTGTACTCCTCGCTTGCACACCTGACCAGTGGGTTGACAGGTAGTGAATAGGAGAAAGATAGACCTTTGTGTTTAAGATAGAATGAAGAATGGGATTTAGGACTTAAAAACCTTGTATCTTGGCATTTCGGGGCTGCTCCTTTGTACAGGACAGCCGCCGGCTAATAAACAGCCTTTGAGAGCATACTTGGTTTGGTCTATTCTATACAGGCCACAATACTTTT
>NW_011888798.1:7056083-7058200 GCF_000151845.1 Pteropus vampyrus | reverse complement strand
GGGGCTGCTCCTTTGTACAGGACAGCCGCCGGCTAATAAACAGCCTTTGAGAGCATACTTGGTTTGGTCTATTCTATACAGGCCACAATACTTTTAAAAGAGTGTTATAAAACAGAATAAATTATTTTTCAAATCTGAATGTGAAAAATCTAGATTTCCCACAAGTATTTGTCAAAGCTGGCTGCATAAACTGATTTGCAGGGCCATGGGATTTGAAATTATGAGACAAGTAATCCTATCACAGCCATGCTGTCTTCAAGGTGTTTGCCTCCCAAAAGTTAGAGAACCAAAATTAACATTTGTTGGATACGTATATTGTCAGTCCCTGTGTAAATGCAATATCTTATTTATCCATCATAGCAAACAATGAGAAAGGTAGTAGTAATATGTCCATTTTTCAGGGAAGCTAGTCGACCCGCCAAAGTTCAAACAGCTAAGCAAGGGAGGAGCTGGGTTTTGAAAGAAGTCAAATTCAGTATCCTTGATCTCACCCACAAACTCTTTTCCATGCTAGGCTGCCTAGGGAGAGATGTCTGGAAACAATATTACAAACAAAAGGAATAGCCAAAGAAAGCGTAATTTCTTATTATTATTCAACCAAATTTAGCAGTCCATATTGGTTGAAGATAGGTGTAACTTGAAAGTGACCAGGTTGTGAGGCTCCCTACACTCGCCTTGTATATGAACCCCAATCAGCATGTAATGGAACAATCTTCCTCTCCCTTCAAAACCTACAAACGCTTTATGAGTCATGTAGACTTAACTGACAATTTTCTGAAGAGAAGGGAGAGAGGGTTAAATGGAACCTCAGGCAATAGAAGTCTTCAACATTCCCTTCAAACATACTTTTTTCTTTCCCAGAAAAACATTTTCTCCCTGGAATGTGCATATCTCCTCTCCATCTTCCCACCTTCCAGTCCCAGCCCTGAACTCTAGTTTCCTGTCTCATATGCCGCTTAATAATCCCTCACCTAAGCAAAATCCTGCTAACTGACAGAGAAGGCTCAAATAAATTCTAATAAAAAGTAAATAATAAAGACAAAATCAACCAGATGAGTGAAGAGAGCCTTCAATCATCCTTTCAAAAGTTAGCAATGAGATGTAATATATTTAAGCATGTACTATGTGCCAAATGTTCTCATCGCTGGGGATACAACCATGAACAAGACAGCTCGAAGCTTACATTCTAGAGAGAAGACTCAGACATTAAATATGTAAACGAATACGTCAACTAAATCATTGACTCTTAGGTTTTGAGATGGGTCAGTATTTAGGGAGCATTAGTTGGTATGTGGGGAGGGGAATGAAGGATGAGAAATCTAGAGTTGAGATTAAAATTTTTAAAACTCTATTTTAGCCTAAGAGATTTTGACTTTATTTTCTCAACTCTGAAGACGATGACAAAGGCTATTTATTTGTCCACTTTGCTTTTAACAATCTTTTTACTGAAGTATATTTAACATGAAAGGCTGGTTTCATGGGAATGTCCCTCATTCACAAGGGCCCATGATTACTGGTTTGGTTTATTGCTCTGCTGTTGAAATTCTTAATAATTTTATTTTTAAACTTATGTTTTGTAAGTGAAGTCTAATAGAACAATAAAGCATGTTTATAAGCAGAGGAGACTGACAAAATGTGTGTCTACTGTTTCTTGCCATCTCATTTGCATGTAGTGTTCGTGATGTCCCAAGAGCACAAAATTTCCCTGGGTTCACCATGCATAGGAGTTCAGGGAGATGCAAAATGAGTACAAAGAATGAGTACTCTGAAAGCCAACAGTTTCCAAAAAGTGTTGGTAGAATGTGTGCATATCAAGAAACAAAATAAAATTTATTTATTATTCTACTATTGGTGGACATTGAGGTAGCTTTCCACTTTGAGACTATTATGAATAGTGCTGCTATGAATATTCTTCTATGTATCTTTTAATGAACATGTTTACCCATTTCTGTTGGGTATTTATCTATAAGTAGAATTGCTGGATCAGCAAGTATGTGTATACTTAGCTTTAGCTGAAAACTGCCAAACAGTCTTTCAAAGCAATTATATAAATTCTGCATTTCTGCCAGGGAATTTAAAAGTTCTACCTGTTCCACATCTCTCCCAGCACTAGTATT
>NW_011888798.1:7045583-7056033 GCF_000151845.1 Pteropus vampyrus | reverse complement strand
TGAGTGAAGAGAGCCTTCAATCATCCTTTCAAAAGTTAGCAATGAGATGTAATATATTTAAGCATGTACTATGTGCCAAATGTTCTCATCGCTGGGGATACAACCATGAACAAGACAGCTCGAAGCTTACATTCTAGAGAGAAGACTCAGACATTAAATATGTAAACGAATACGTCAACTAAATCATTGACTCTTAGGTTTTGAGATGGGTCAGTATTTAGGGAGCATTAGTTGGTATGTGGGGAGGGGAATGAAGGATGAGAAATCTAGAGTTGAGATTAAAATTTTTAAAACTCTATTTTAGCCTAAGAGATTTTGACTTTATTTTCTCAACGCTGAAGACGATGACAAAGGCTATTTATTTGTCCACTTTGCTTTTAACAATCTTTTTACTGAAGTATATTTAACATGAAAGGCTGGTTTCATGGGAATGTCCCTCATTCACAAGGGCCCATGATTACTGGTTTGGTTTATTGCTCTGCTGTTGAAATTCTTAATAATTTTATTTTTAAACTTATGTTTTGTAAGTGAAGTCTAATAGAACAATAAAGCATGTTTATAAGCAGAGGAGACTGACAAAATGTGTGTCTACTGTTTCTTGCCATCTCATTTGCATGTAGTGTTCGTGATGTCCCAAGAGCACAAAATTTCCCTGGGTTCACCATGCATAGGAGTTCAGGGAGATGCAAAATGAGTACAAAGAATGAGTATTCTGAAAGCCAACAGTTTCCAAAAAGTGTTGGTAGAATGTGTGCATATCAAGAAACAAAATAAAATTTATTTATTATTCTACTATTGGTGGACATTGAGGTAGCTTTCCACTTTGAGACTATTATGAATAGTGCTGCTATGAATATTCTTCTATGTATCTTTTAATGAACATGTTTACCCATTTCTGTTGGGTATTTATCTATAAGTAGAATTGCTGGATCAGCAAGTATGTGTATACTTAGCTTTAGCTGAAAACTGCCAAACAGTCTTTCAAAGCAATTATATAAATTCTGCATTTCTGCCAGGGAATTTAAAAGTTCTACCTGTTCCACATCTCTCCCAGCACTAGTATTTTTTGGGTTTTAAAATGTTAGCCATCCTGGTGGGTATGTAGTGGTATTTCATTTAGGTTTCAATTTCCAGTCTCTTAGTCTGTAATAAGATTTAGTGCCTCCTCAGTGTTTATTGGCCATTTATAAATTATCTTTTATTAAATATCTTTTAAAGTCTTTTGCCCATTTTTTAAATCAGGTTACTTGCATTTTTCTTATTATTTTGTAGAAGTTTGTTATATACTACTCCTTATTATTTTGTAGAAGTTTGCTATATACTACTCCTTTGTCAGATAAATGTATTGCAAACATATTATTCCACTCTGTGGTGTGAATTTTCACTTCTTTATGTTTCTTAATTTTGATGAAATCTAATTTCTTAGTTAATGATTTTTTTACATGTCCTATTGGTTATTTTATCTTCCACATTTAGCTCCATGCTCCACGTAAAATTAATTTTTTATGTACATGAAAAGGGGTCAACATTTTATTTTTTCCTCACATGAATATCTAATTGACCCAGCACCATTTATTGAAAAGATCATCATTCCCTACTGCAGTGAAGCATTATCTTTTTCATTAATCAAAGGACTGTATACATGTGAGTTTATTTCTGTAATCTCTGTTATGCTTATACTTATTGTATAAGTGTTCTTTTATCATAACAGATTCTCAATGCTTTATAATTTTTACCATCTATTCCATGTCTATTTGCCTATCTTTGCTCTAATACCACATTGTCTGAATTATATTTGATATCTTATAGTATAAATCATTTATAGTTCATACTAATATCTAGTAATATATATACTCAATTCTGTTTTCATCTCTCTGATTGTGTTGACTAATCCTGGCCCTCATCTAAGGTATTTGTTAAGCAGATGAAGTGATCAGTGTAGTTTGTTAAGAATTTTGTGTTATCGTAGATTTTTATATGGTATGAAGGATGGATTAGTAAAGAGCAGAGAAAGGAAGCAAGAAAATCAATTTAGATGAATGATGATAAGGGTCTATTACTTGATATTAGAAATGAAAACAAAAAATAGAGTCTGGAGAACTTATGACTAATTGAATACAGGAAGAAAAGGCAAGGGAGAAGTCAAAGATAACTGAAGCTTTGAGGCCTAGATAACTGACAGATTAGTGAGAACATTTATTAAAATAAGAAAGAGACCATCAAGGGCTGGTTTGAGGAATGAGGAGAAGATGAGTTCAAAAGACAATAAGTGGAATTTAAAAGATTTAAGGAACCATAGCTGGAAGTGTCTAGCAGGCAGCTGGGAATGATGTACTAGAGATTAAAAGAGATCAGAGCTGGAGACAGAGAATTGGGATTATGTATATACTGATGTGTCATAGATCAGATGTGCTTTCAAAGGGAGAATGCATGAAGAGGAGATAGTGGAAGGAAGGAAAGTAGAAGATCGAGATAGAAAAAGAGACCAAACGTAGAAAGAGACAGATGAAAAATGGACAGAGGAGAGAAAGAAGAAAAAGGGAAAGAGCAAAGAAGGAGGAGGAGAAAGAAAAAAGATTTTAAATTTCAGTTAATAGAGAAGGCTAGCCATATCTTTATTCTAATGTCAAATCTATGCATTGCTTAAGCATTTCACTAGAAATTATCTTGTTGGGACATTCCTGTGGCAGAAACTATACCTTCCTTCCTGATGTGCTGTTCTGTGCCTACTGTTCTCTCTTTCCCAGCAGAGACCGTTGGCTGGTAGGGAAATATTTGGGGGGCTCTAGATTTTCAATTTGTGTGCATTCGAAGTGACAGCAAGTGGGTGGGTATTGATTCCTCACATTATTAGGGTGTTCTTCTAAAGACAAATTAATGCATAAAGTGATCAACTTGGGGATCAAGCAAACATGTATTGCATACCATAACAAAATCATAAAAGTAATACTCTGCTTCCTAATTGCATTCGAGAATTTTTATTACATTGCTTATCTTCTATTACATTTAATTTTGGAATGTTGATGATTCACAAATAAAGAACATTAAATATTCCTGATGGCCTATAGAAAAGGTTAATTTATACCCTGGAAGCCAGATGAGGTGTTAACTATATTCAAGTTGCACTTCAGTAGTTTGAAAGGTAATTGTTTTACATTCCCAGAGTTTAAAAGGGACTTCAAAAATAGACTATCAAATACAAAGTAGACTATCAAATACAAAGTAGACTATCAAATACAAAGAAACAATAAAACACTTGAATTGTTGTTTTCTTAAAATTCTCTAACATTCTGTCATTTATCTAACACTAGTCAAAGATAAAAGTGAAAGGCAGCATTTCAGAGAAAGTTTTACCATCATCTATTAGAGTTTTGTACCAACCATTTTTTGCTTAAAATACATAAATTTTCCCATCTTGTTCGACCTTCGGTATAAATTTGAAGATCTAAACCTCATTCAGCAGTCACAACCATTCCTCTTTTACCTATCTAACTTGACCCGTTGGGGAGAACAAGCTAAAAGTGAAAGTGAAAGAATCTTTTTGAGTTTATACTAAAAAAGACAGATTTAAGATGACAAAGAAGTCCTAAAGCATTTTTCTCCCTTCTTCACTTTGTTAAGAATATTAGTAAGGGAACATACCAGGTTAACTTGCAATGATACACATACATACATCCATTTGTCCAGAGATGTTGTATCATGACTGATAACGTGATTACCAGAGCAAGTCTTGTGACACAGTTATTATGATACTCAATAGCCAAAATATTTCCAGATAGTTTTCAGGGCCAAAAAAGAAATTGGAGTGCAACGATCAAAATTATAACACAAAAATAAGACAAAATAATTTGCCTAAATAAATAAGCCCAGAACTATTTTCATATTGAAGTTTCCATAATTCCTCTGGCCACTGGAGAAACTTTTACTCTTAAGACCTCAACTATCATGGGTTAGCATCTTAGCATTCTCGAAATAATAAAAGTGGTAAAGATGAAGTATACACAGTCTTTGTCTTTCACAAAAAGTAACTTTAAAATGCATGTGTGTGAGAAAGGGGTGGTATATGTTGTGTACTTAATTCATTTTTTTAACTTAATTATCTTGATTAATAAAAGCCAAACATATTCAAGTAAATATTTCAGACTTAAAGAGTTAATTGGTTAAAAAAATTATAAGGATTATCTTTTAATAGAGACTCTAGAATACTGAGACACTTTGGGAAACTATCTCAAAATGTTGATTTTTCTAACCAGGAAATGAATCCTGAAAAAAAATTCACAACCCAATTAGTGTCACTCATGACTTTATAAAGTCTTCCTTTTATGTTTTGAAGAATACAACAGCTTGAGTTAAATGAAAATTAAAATTCAGAGGTTGAATTCATTGTGTACTTGATCATAGTATAAATTCACTGAGCTGAGGCCCACATTTGTTTACTTGAGAATTTTTCAATAAAGTTCTTAAAATGTACTTGCAGCTCCAAATAGCTGCTAAAAATCACAAAATCTAAAGCTATGAATATTTTGTGTGAAATGGTACACTGAAATTAACATTGTACTTTTTGAATAAAACTCCATGGTGGTGCATAGAAATATCACTAATTTTCTTGGGTAAGGAAACACAGCCAAAGCTGTGTCTATCATGTTTCTGGGTAGAAATTTCCTAAGGCAGCACCGGAGTAACTTCCAGTCAAAGAAAGGAAAAATCATCTCACATTGGGCATGCTGTGAAAAGCTTTCCACCTTATTCATCCCTTTGCCTTGCAAAACGCCTACCTATCAAACTTTCCCCAGCTCCCTCCAAGATCACAAAACCACATTTTATTTTCAAATGTTATATATTTCTTCAAATTGTTCCCAATCCCCATTAATCTATTAGAGCCAATATGAGAACAAAAGACCTTTGTAATTTGATGATGATAATAATGGCCAACATGTATCACACACTTAACATATGTCCAGCACAGCAATCACCCTTTACCTATATTATTTCATTTAATCCTCACACAGCCTATAAGGTAGATTCTATATTTCATCATCTCAAAGAAGTCATCAGTACACTGTGCTTTTTTAAAACTATACATTTGAAAAAGGGAGAAAATGCTGCCAAATAAACTATGATGTAAGGTTTTCTTGTCACTTTGAATTTTTATTTTATACTTGTTGAAAGCTCTTGTATCTCACTAGCTTCTCATTTCTTTGTAACTTTTTCTCTATACAGTTGACCCTCTATATCTATGGGTTTCAAAAACAATATTTTCAATCTGTGGTTGGGAAGGGCCAACATTATGCTTGTTCTATGCCATTTTATGTAAGGGACTTGAGCATCCACAGATTTGGGTATCTGCAGGGAACTGGTCCTGGAATCCCTGGTTCCAAGGGACTTTGTATTTCTCCTGCTTTCAGTTACCTAAATTGGTGTGTGATAAACAATCCTTTTGCTGCACATCAGTCACAAAATGAACACTGTTTCAGTTACCTGTGGATATCTTCCTTTCTTGGACATCATAAAACACTTGTTTTTTTCTTTGCAAGAAAACCCGGCATGATTATTTCTCTAATGATGAATATTTGCTTCACAAATATCAAATTTAAGCCCCACTGCTTGTTTTTACATATACAATAACTTTTTGTTTTAAAGTCAAATGCATTGTGTGATCTTTCTGAAGAAAATTTAAATGGCAAATGAACTCAAAATGTGCAGTAGCACCAAAGCCCGTAACTCAGGTAAAGTGATGACAATGGGAACAGCAATGAACAAGTGTGTGTATGTGCACACGTGCGCTCACATAGGTGTTCAGGCAATGCCAGTCAATGTCTCAGGTGCTACGTAGCCAATGTTGATCATAAAATATCATTCATTGTATGAGGAATCTCAATTTCTGAGATGTGAAAAATGTAAAATATTGTTTCTTATAATCTATAAAATATAGAGAGTGTTCAAAACATTACATAATTGTTAAGAAGCCAAACCAGAATCGTTATTCAGGAAATTTGACTCTGGACCATATCTTCTTAATTGCTACATTATACTAGTTTTAGGAAAATGAAGAAAATAAATCCATGCTCTTATCTTAACTTTACCATAATGAACTAATGTTGGAACTCAATATAACTTTCACCTTAGGTCTATGGATTTAATTTCAAACATTTGCTGCTTCTTCTTGTGTTTTTATTAAATAGTGACACCAGACTTAATACTTTGTATAAAGAGGTGATGATTTCTGATTGAAGAGTTTATGACCTAAATTAGACAGGACAAAACCAGGAAAATCAGATGACAAAAGATCGTGAGAAGCTGATGTTCGTTTCAATTTCCTTCATTTTCATGGTGCCAATTTTCTTAATTCTTTCTCAATTCACATTTCCTGTCTCTTTTTCTCCCAATAATTTTTGAGGTGTGTCAAGCAGATAATATGCTTCTGTGTTGCAACTGAAGAATCTGAGTATACCTATATTCACACAGCAAGGAAGGCAGTCCTAGCACTCTGATTATCTCTATATTTGGAACATATACCCATGTTCAAAAAAATTATAATCTTGTTGCTACATTTAACAAATGGATGAATACAATGATCTTATGTGACCACAAAAAAACTCTCCTGAAAGAGGAGAATTTGACCAAGCACCAGTTTTCAAACATTTACCTTGAATTTAGTGAAAACTGACAAGGTAGAGCATGTGCTCTGGAGCTAGCCTGTCTTGGTTCATATCCTGGCTATGCCACTAACCAGTTTTGCAAGCTTGGTTAAGTTACTTAAACTCTCTGTGCCATAGTTTATCTATTTGGTGGGGATTATAATAACAAAAATTCTGAATGTAAAAAAAAAAAAACGAAAGGCTAAAATCCTATCAATAAGGTTGTATATAGACTAGAAAGAATAGTCTTTAAAATAGACAGAAACTTAGAAATGATGAATAAAGAAATTCAAGGGGAAAGAGGAAGTACTCTATTGTTATATTAAATTTGAATTGACTACCAGTTCACCTTCAGTTTTTATATATGTTATTATCTATCTCTACATGTCTAATCTTTCTAGTGGCCCTCACAAGCTTATCAATTCCCAGTCCCAGTCTTTTCTCATTGAACAATACACCTGTTTAAATTGCCATAAACATATCCACATATCATTTCCATAGTCCCAGTACTATTTGTTTATGTGCCTTGACAAGAACATCTGATAAACAGACGCTTTCTTCCTGAAGCCACACTGACTTCTTGGTATTTGCAAGCACACTCAGGAGACTTACTAAGCAAATGAATGCCTATTGAATTACTACTTTCACCTATTTCTCTTTTAGTAACAGAGGTAGTTACCAGCTTTATTCAGAATTGTTAAAAAGCATGTTCACATGGAAATCATATATAAAAAAGTAATTTGTCATTCATGGCAGTATGAGAGTGCTCCAAAAGGGTAATGGTGAAGAAAAATGGTATAGCTGTGGTGAAATATCTTAATTCAGCAAGAAGTTTATTTTCCCAAAAGGAAAATCTAAGCTTAATACATATCGCATAGGCATACAACTACTACTACTGCACAACACACTCTTCACATGAATGCAGGGTGGAAGGGTGGTGAGTAATGTCAGACATCAGAAAATAATAATACTCTTGTTTACGGTGGACTATGGTAACTCTAGCTTGTCTTTCATATTTCCCTTCTTTGAGTTTTTAATCCTGAACATTCTCCCCAGTCATCACACATACTAGCAAGAGTGAGACCATGACCCAGGCTCCTACAATCAGAAGACTCCATCCCCCAGGCCACAGTGGGTCATTAGTAGGCATATGACCCAGCTGAGGTCAGTTCCTTCTTGGAAACATTCTACTTAAACTAAAAGGGAAGATTCTCTTTTCTTTCTGTTACAGTGTTGGAAGGATACAAGCTAGAGATACTGGTGGCCATATTTCCTAGCCATCAAGAAGAAACCTTGCATAGAAGAGGATAAAGTGCAAAGAGAAGTAAAATCAGGGGTAGGGAGCATGTTATATCTCTAAAAGTTACCATTCATCCCTTACTCTACCTTGAGTCTTACCAGGTGCCATTTTTCTGGACTGTCATGTAAACAGTACCATCTGGAGATGTGCCACAATGTTGTCTTAGTGAAGAGAGAAAATTTCATCCAGGTCACTTTGAATGTGTAGTTCCATTCTCTTGTAACTGAAAGAGTACTGAATAATACAAACTTTCTGTAACTGCAAAATCCTTTCATACAAGTAATTTTGTTTCACACAGAGAATATGCCTATTTTATGGATGAGTTTAAGGATTTGCCTGCCACTATAGTGGATCTTTTTTTTTGTTTTGTTTTGTTTTTAATTAAAAAAGAGGGAAGGGAAGAATGAGAATTACATCCAGGTATTTTCTATGTGGGTTGAACAAGTTTTCCTCCAGGATATACTATGCCACATTTATTTGGCTCCTAATTCAGGCTTGGATTTAGAAGACCATTCCTGGATCCTCATTCACTCACTGCCGATTCCGACTAAGCGCTCTTCGTTCCTTCTAGCTACACTCTGGGTCAAGTGCCTGAAGAGAAGCTTACTGTTAAATTCCAATCATATTTACCAATGCCTTTTTAATATTTGATATTTATTAAACATGTACAATGCACCAAGCACTATTCCAAGCACTGTATTTGTATTAACTCATTTAATCCTCAGTAAATACTTGTAAGGTAGATATTACAATCATCCCCTTTTTATTCATGAGGAAACAGAGGCACTGAGAGATGATAGATTATGTAACTTACTTTGGATACAAGCTAATAAGTGGAGGTATATGAATTCAAATGGGAGCTTTAACACTCCAGCATCCATCCTTTTCCTAGATGCTCATCATATGGTATTCAGATGTTCTGCCTTAGACTCTTGAATGCATTTTATATCACCTGTGCACTTGGGTGCCTGCTCTTTTTAATGCTCACTCTCATATCTTGAGTCTATATTTCCTGTTCCATAACCTCTGTATCCTGTGTACCTATGGGACCTAATTGTTCCTCCTTGCTCTACCTACCTTCGCTCCATCTTCATCTACAAAACCTATGCAACTAAAGGTAAACTAATGCTTGACAAATCTGCTCAGGTAATATTTCTAACAATTGACCCCACGAACTGACAATAGAAAGATGGACCAAACGTGAGCTGACCCGACACTGAACTAACATTGCCAGCAGGGAGTTCTTGGAGGACCCACAAGTAACAAAACTGTCTCTAACATTTGCCTTCTTATCCTCTGTTTTATCCCTGTTGGTCTTTAATAATATGCAGTACCATTTAAGATAAATTATTCTCCTCCTGAAAATTCTGGATCTATTAATCTGGTTTTACTCACTTTATTTACTAAAAGTGTTTGCACTATATTTGCAAAGACTTCAAACATCAAAGATAAATTTTGGTAAACTTAAAAATATAATTTATTGGAGGAATAGTGATGCTGATTAAATAAAGGAGCAACTGGAAAAGTATGCTTTAAGGTTGATAAAAAGATACAAACTTTCAGTTATAAGAGGAATAAGTTCCGAGTATCTAATGTACAGCTTGGTGACTATAGTTAGTAATACCGTATTGTATACTTGAAATTTTTTGAGAGCAGATCTTAAATGTTCTCACACACATAAAAAAAAGGTAACTGTGAGGTGATGGATGTTAATTAACTCAATTTTGGAAACCATTTCATATCATCATGTTGTACACTTTAAATATATTACAATTTTATTTGTCAAAAAAAAAAAAAGATGAAGAAAAGAAAACTAGGCTTTGAGACAGTACAGGAAGAACCACAAACCAAGACAACTCAATGACTCAACTGACTCCTGGGTCCAAATGCTGGAATGAATGAGATTTAAATAACTTTTTTCTTGACTTAGCTCAAGATTCTAGGCAAGACCAATCAGCTTATCTTGAGTCCTGTGCCTGGCTTTCATCTATGGTGGGGTAGAGCACATGACTGACATTTCTACTCATATTACCCACAAATGAATAGAAAAATATTCTCCCAAAAATACAGTACCATTAACAATGGTCGATGATTGTTAGGCAGCCAGACAAGAACACAGCCATGCTTAGTCTACAGTATTGATGTCAGCACCACAAACTTGACCATCAGTATTGGGTAATTTATTCTCACTTTCAGTACCTTAGTGGTACCTTGAGGGGTGCTTTTATTCAGAACTTTATGAAGATGACAAAAGGACTTACGGAGATCAAATAACTTCATATTTGGTAACGCTACCTAGATACATGTTAAAATACAATGAACTAGAAAGGATACATAGGAGGTCTTGATGACCTATTTATCTCTCATAGAACTTATGATCACCTGGAGCGAGGAGGCCAAGAGAGTGCTCTGACCCAGAACAAGATCTCCTCTCTGGGTTCCCTATTTTTCATGCTGGGAAGGGAGAGCTTCTACTTCTATCTTAAAGATCCCACATCTTTACTCCTGAACT
>NW_011888798.1:7038280-7044593 GCF_000151845.1 Pteropus vampyrus | reverse complement strand
GTACACTTCCCTCACGTACTCACATATGTCATTTCTTCCTCCACATTTTGGAAACTCCCAACTAAGATGCTCATCAACTGCTTAGTCACCTTGACTACTGACACCTTCTTCTCTGCCAGTTCTCCTTTGTCACTCATCCAATCTATTTAAAACCCCTCTGCCAAGATATTCGATTCAAACAGCTAAGACCAAAAGAGATGGATGTCTTCCCACCCATCTCTAACTTCCATTTCCTCCCTGACATCTAACTTCTGGCTACTTTAAATCCATCAGTCAACAAAAATTTACTCAGTTGCTTTCAGGATTCTATAAACTGTGCTAGTAACTCTATTCAAGAGAAAAGGATAACATGTGGTTTCTATCTTCAAGTATATTGCAAAGTATTGGATAATAATATAAGTGAAAGATAAAACAAATATAATACATATTTTAGTCACTATTTTGTGGTAGTATATCAGAGAGAATTGAGTAGAAAGAGATAGATGCTTGGACTTGAGAATTTAGAAAGCATCTAACCCAGTGGATTTCAAAGATGACTGATCATTATAATCATCTAGGGAGGTTAAAACTAAAATACCTCATATTACTGATTCAGCATCTCTAGAAATGGTACTGTTGTTTATGTAATACATGTAATGTATAGAATATGGATATCGCATGTATGTACATATATGTATGTGTGTATGTTTACATATACATGTATGTATGTGTGTACATACATACATTCACACATTATGAGAAAAAATAAACACCTCTCCAAGTGATTTTCATGATTACTCATGTTTATGATCCAAGCCTGTTCCATTCTTATATTTTATTAATCAAAGCCAAATGAAGTGCAGAAAGTTTAAGTGCCATAGCCAAACTACACAACGAGTCACTCACAAAACTAGGAGCTAAAAGCAAGTTTCTTGATTCACTATCCCCAATGCTATGTACTCTGAGAACATGATGGGATGATTTGGAACTTCAACTGAAACTTGAATTATGGATAGGTTTTATAAATGTGGAGAAAGGGTAGGATATTTCAAGGAAAGTTTCTTCCCACCTATGCTCTTACCCAACAAGTTCAAATTCAGTGCATATTTAGCATGTTTATTGAGAGACTAACACATATAAAGTTTAGATTTAGACACAACGAAAGATAAAAAGATGAACAAGCTGCCATCCACTGGGGAGAGCTTACCTGTGAGAGAATACTGCCTTTCCAAGTCCTTTTTAGCATACAGAGGGCCCCTGCTGGAGAGCTTTTACAGCATGTGTGTTCCTTTTGTCTAACTCAGACTACTCAATCACGATTTTTGGAGGTGAACTGCAGCAATATGTATTATTAACATGCTTCTCAGTTGATTCTTATGCAGTGAATTCTAAGAAACATGGTAGTGGAGAATAAAGACAAGAAAATGGCACAGATGATAATTAAAATCAAGATAAAAGTTTTCATTTCAGAGATTAACAAGAAGGAAAGAGTGTTGCTCCAAACTTGTAGAAAGGAAAAAGCTGCAAATTAATGACTTCTCTTGAATTCAGTAAATTCAGTAAAAACTGCAAATTAATGACTTTTCTTGAATTCAGTAAAAAACTAAGGTTGCAAAACCAGCAAGTAACCTGGTTTCTGGGGAGACACATACCTTTGGGGAGAAATAAGACCAAGTATTTGCTTACCTGAGGCAGACAACACTAGATACCATCTTAGCTTGGAAGAAGATACAGCTACATTTTTCTTTTGACAAATTGCTAAAGGACGAAAGTGAGCTAGTATGAGAGTATCACACCCCTAGGAATCTCAGCTGTAGAGTTCTTTATACCCTCTTGCAGGCTTAGAAACCCACCAGGCACTCACAGAAAAGATCAGAGAAAATTCTGAGAAAACTTCATTTAGGGTGCTGGCCACAGGAGGAAACAGTAGCTGCTGTGAAAACCTTGGCTAAACTCATAACGTCTATTTCTCTCACAAAAAAACAAAAAACAAAAAACAAACAAAAAAAACCACCTTAATCTTTGGGAGGAAGAACAGTGAAAACTGTCACCTTAGGGCACTGGTAGAAACCCAGTGTAGCTGGAGGGCAGCACAGAAAAAAAAAAAAAAAAAGCAAAGACTCCCCCTTGGAGAGGAGCAGGAGCATATGACAAAGCTGTACTACAGAAACTCAGGGACACAGAGCCTGACTAAGCTAGAATCTTAATTAGAATATCAGAGAACAACTGCTTCTCCCACCACCTACCACAGGGTAAGAATCAAGTGAAAATAACATTGGCATATGGCTAGGAAAGTGGAAAGAAGCAGAATCTCACTTGGGCACAAGGCAAAGGGAAGACCTTAAACCAAGGTAACAGCAGACATAGAGAAAAATAACCTTGGGCACATCAGTCCACATCCTAAACACTAGAAGAACCACAGGAAGAATTCTAAACCTGCCAGTGCTGAGTGTAACTACAGTAACAACAATCCTCAAATGTAGCTCATCTCCTCACCAGGCTAACACACACCTCTACTAAAGGCTTACCAGAAGGAAAGGTATACTCATCTCCCAGCATGAAAAATATTTACCTCAGTATCTACCTTCCTACACAAGAGATCTTACTTTCAACAAAAGGAAGCATTTAAAAAAGGCAAGAAAAAAATACACACTCTAAAAAAATCAAAGCAATTATTAGAACCACACTCGGAAATGACACAAATGTTAGAACTATCAGACAAATTTAAAATAACTTTTTAAATATGTTAAAGGCTCTAATGAAAAAGCAGATAACATACAATCTCAGACAGGTAATTTCAGCAGAGATTTCAGCAGGAAACTAAGAGAGAATCAGATGGAAATGCTAGAAATCAAAAACACAGTAACATAGGTGAAGAATAACTCCGAAGTTCTAATCACTAAACTCAGCACAACTAAACTGAAACACTAATAGAAAAATAAAGTGGAAAAACAGAACAAAATAGATAACTCAAGAGCTATGAAACAATATCAAGCAGTTTTACACATGCTTAATGGGAATTTCGTGGAAAGAAATGAGAGGGAATGGTGCAGAAGAAATACCTAAAGGCATAATGGCCAAAAATTTCTCAAACTTAATGAGACACCAAACTGATCCACAAAGCACAGAGAACACTGTACAGGGTATAGACCAAAAAACTAACAAGGAAACTAACCAAACACCAAAAACAAAACAAAATCACACCTAGGCATCTCATATTCAAATAGCTAAGAAACAGACAATTTTGGAGGCAGCCAGAGAAAAAATGCACACTACTACAGAAGTATAATGATAAAAAGAAAAAAAAATTTAAGAAGTAAGGCATTAGCATAATCTCAAAGTAGCTCCTCCAAAAATTTTATTAATTCTTGTGTTTGTTTTAACACATATCCATAAATTCTTCAATACTCATCCCTCCAGGAACTTTATTCGTCTTCTTACAAATGAACTTAGTGACTCACTTATTAACTTGTTTCTAATGAATAAACTATGGAAAGGGAAAAATAATAAATTTACAGTGAAGAAACCTGAATGTTACCATGTTAACTAAGTGACCAAGTTTAAAATAACCGGTACTTGGGCATACCAATATCATACGTTCTCTTATACTGCTATCATGTATTCCTTCATACTGATATCATATGTTCCCTCATACTGATACCACGTATTCTCTCATAGGATGAGACAAGAAAGAGACATCACCTCTTTAGTATCCTTCCTCAAAATCCACAACCTCAATCTAAGCATGAAAAAGCATCTAATGAATCCAAATCGAGAGACATTCTACAAACACCTGACCAGTGTTCTACAAGAATATCAAGGCCATGAAAGACAAGAAAAGACTGAGGAACCGTCACAGATTACAGACGATTGAGAAGACATGATGAGTATAATGTGATATCCTGGCAGGAGACTTTATATGGGGGAATTTCTGGAAGTGGTAAATTTGAGATGGCCAAGGTTTTGGAGAAAAAACCTTTCTTTGGAACACCCACTTTACTGACAAATACGTCTCTCGTCTCTCCCATCTGTTCTGTCCTCCTTCTTGCTTTCTTTAGCCTCCTTCTCAATTAAGTTCCAGATCAGGGAATTCTCTCTTTTGTAACCAAGTTTATAACACCAGATTAAGCTATCACAAAAGACTTCTGGAGAGAGACACACCTCAAAATAATGTGCCTATCTGCATTACTGAATTCTCAGGCCACTTTATAGTATAGGGTGAAACTTTTGACAGCAGACTTACTGTGATAATTCCGAAGGTCATGGCCATGATTTTCTTTCTGAAAATGAGAGATAATGCCATTTCTTTCTCTTTCGGAGACAAAAATCCTTCTTGGTGAGTGAGATTGTGACAAATATAGGGAATTGTACACCTTGAACTAAGGAGACATGATGACTGCTATGTGGTATCCTGGCAGAAGTCTTTATGTGGCTCTGTAGTATGGCTTTGTCGTAAGCTCCTGCTCCTCTCCAAAGGGTAGTCCTTGCTTTCTTTTTCTGTTCTGCCCTCCAGCTACATTGGGTTTCTACCAATGCCCTAAGGTGACTGTTTTCGCTGTTCTTCCTCCTAAAGATTAAGGCTTTTGTTTTGTAGGAGAGAGAGAGAACTGATGGGTTTAGCCAAGGTTTTCACAGCAGCTACTGTTTCTTCCCATGGCCAGAACCCTAAGAGAAGTCTTCCACTCAGAACTTAGATCTGTATATTAGGCTATTTTTTTTACATATCTAACAATTTTTAAAAAAATTTTTTTGAACACAGATATACATGGTATATTATCCCAGATGGTCTTTCAGACTTACTACTAAAATATCTTATATAATTTCCTCTCAATATATGAAATTTTCTGAATTGCATGACCCTATACTTCCTCCACCTAAGATTTGTCTAATGTCCTCAAGGAAACTCTTGTTAGACTTTTGCTGTACACTTAGATATATTTCCCCTGGTCAACCTTCTTCATCTTCTAAACATAGGTACTTAATAATTTCCACTAAGAAGAAAATAACTTCTAAAAGAGATTATTATTCAATACTAAAAGAATATGTTCATTTTCTAAGAATTTATTTGCAAACAGATATTCCTTACCTTTCTTTGTAAGACAAATTGTAAAAACCTTATATAGGAAGGGTAAAGTAATGGTAAAAGTCTAGGATTTATAGAGACCTCGCTTTGCAATTTACTATCTGTGAAACTTTAGACCACTCCTAAGTCTAATTAACTGAGTTAATGCTTACGGAAGCACCATATTCTAAGTATGCAATAAAGATGTTCATTTGTATCATTAATACATATACTATTATATTTCATTTCTTCAACAAACATTTTATTTAAAACACTTATTTAGAAATTAGACAATTTTATTCAAGTGACTTTCCCCAAACCTTTTCTCCATATCTGCCTCTTCATACTGAGTCTGAATCATCTCTGTAGCTTCATAATTTAGCTCATGATCTGATATATACAAGTACTCAACAAATATTTATGAAACCATTCCAGCCATTCTCAGTTTTCTCCTCCCCTCGACTTTCAATGAAAACTAATATATTCTAACTTATATTGTGGTAAAGTGACTCCGTAGCTCCCAGTTTCACTCTGCAACGACCAGTAGTCTTGAACAGAGAACATTTCCACCTTGAATTAGTTAAAACTTGCCAGCATTATTAAGATAATTAATGGAAATTCATACTTTGAATTTTACATTTTCATTCAAACTCTATGATTTTTTTCAAAAATTTAATCGCGAAACGCCCACCAACGTTTAAAAGCCTTTATGATTGTTTAGATTGAGAGAGACCCGTGCTCCCTCTGCTGGTTCCATGGAGAAAGAAGCTAAGTGGAAAACCCTCTGCAGAGTCACTGACATCCTTGGGAGCAAACACTTGCCCACCATAAGGAGGATCTCAAAATTCCAGAATGCGATTGTGACTGAGTTTGCTATACAACCTGAACTGAAAAAAAACACCACGTTGACATGCTTGTCAGATGTGAAAGACATTATGGAAAGAGATATCTTAAATTTAAGATTTAAAAACCCTGTTATTTAATAAAAGTAAACTAGGAGAATAAAACATAAAATAAAATATAGTAAACAAAATAAAATAAAACTAAAATAGAACTCGACAAGTTCTCTTAAAATGATATGTATGAAATAAGTTTTTTTTTCTTGTTATGAATACCTGTTAACTTTGCAACCCCAAAATAATATGTGTATAGGGTTTTTAAAGTTACGACACAGATCAATAAGCATTATCTCAGTTGGTCCTCATAATAAATGCCGTAAGTTTTTAATAGAGAATATTATCACTGTTGTTCCCGCCATTTTAAATGGTGGCA
>NW_011888798.1:7033911-7037505 GCF_000151845.1 Pteropus vampyrus | reverse complement strand
AGACTTGGCTGAAATCTTGGCTTTTCAAGTGACGTGAGCCAATACAGTAAAAATTTGCACAGTAACAAAAATAACATGAAATTGAAAAAAAAAAGACCTTTTGCTGATTCTAATTTTTGGCTACATCTTCCCCTTTAGTTTGCAATATTTTCTCTGCAAGACTACTCTGAATTTCTATGGGCAATGCACATTTTTTTGAAGCATCTTTAAAATGATATAGGTCTCCACACTCCAAAAATACACAAAAATTTATGAAAACATTTTATCAAGTTAAAGCCATATAAGATAAATCCAATTACCTTATAACTTGATTAAGAGCTTGCTCAGCTATCCAACATGCCATTTTCATGCTCATTGTTTCCCAGCTGTATGCACTGAACACAATCAGCAGTAGTTACAAGGTTCAACAATAATAATTAAGAGGTAAAAACTTAGAATTCAGAAAATTCTACCCATAAACATAACTATTTTCTGAATATTTGGGAAAATACCAACTTTGCGAAATTTTGTAGCAAAACTCCAGTGCTCTGCGGGAGGCTAGTTTGAGAACCACATCTGTTTGGATTTAGATTCCTTCTCGATCATCTACCTTTCCTCCTTCCGTTGATGCCCCAACGGAAAATGCTCAGAAATTATCATACAAGAAATTAAACTGTGTCGAATTGCTTTTAATTTTATTTTATATTTGAATGAAACTATATTAAATCAAGTGAACTTGCTCACTGGTGGTAGAGCATGAGAGAAGAAGCACTGGCTGCCATCCAATTGGGTAAGAAAAAAGTCAGCTGAGTCTTTAAAGATTTGGTAAAGACTGAGTATGGTAGTGTGACAAGATATATCCCCTGGCAGCCCCAGATACTAGAGGAGTCAATAGTTACTCCTGGGCTCTTTTTCTTAGACTTCAGCAGATGTTCATGACAAAGATGGTGGCATAGTGGAAAACCTGAGAGTCCCCCTAGGTGGTGGTACAGACCAGAAAAAAGGAAACAGCTGCTGCTATGGGGAAAGCATGAAATCCAGTCGCCCTGCCCAGACCATCTTATAAATAGCAAAAGCTGTAAGCAGCTGTAAGAGGAGAAGAGAAAACCCTATCATTCTCAGACATAGGTAAAGACCCTCTTCTACCTCCGGAGGACCAGAAAACAGTACTGGGGCCAGCCCCAGGATCCTATATTGATGCCATTAGAGGTGTATTGGCACTGCTGAGAAGAGCCAGGAAACTCTCTCTTTCTCCAGGACATCAGAGAACCTACTCCCTCCTCCTCCACCATCGCCTATATGTAATTCCCATCACGAACTTACAATGACCAGAAAAGCCAGCAATTTCATTCCTAGGTATTTACCCAAGAGAAATAAAAGCTTTTGTCTTTACAAAACTTATATTCAAATGTTTCTAGCAGCATCATTCATATTCACTAAAAACAACCTAAGTGGAAACAACCTAAATGCCCATTAACTGGTGAATGGATAGTCATTCAGTGGAACGCTATTCACCAATAAAGAGGAATGGACTACTGTTATATCCAACAGCACGGAGGAATTTCAAATGAACGAAATGAAAGAAGACAGACACAAAAGGCAACCTACTATATGCTTCTATTCATATGACATTCTAGAAAGGCAAAACTGTAATGACCAAAAGAGAGTTTAATAGTTGCCTGGAGGTGGGAGAAGGAGACCGACTACAAAAAGGTCTCATAAGAACTGTGGGGAAATCTAAATTCTCTGTGTCTTAATTGTGGCAGTGGATATACATCTGCATATACTTGTCAAATCCATAAACAGGATGACTTTTATTATATGTAAATTATACCTCAATAAATTTGACTTAAAAAGTCAAGAGAGATATTTTTAGCTTCATTTCTGTCATAGTCTGAGTGATTTCAAGAAAATTCAGTTTACTTAAACCAACTGTTATAGAGTACCCAATGTATGCCATGCCATGCTATTTCTGAGAGGTGAATTAGCTGCGGCTCTCTGGGAGTACATGGAGTAATAAAATACTTTTTAAAACATCTTCAGCAATTTATAGATTAAACATGAACTGTCAATGCAGAAATCAAAATCTTTAGAACTATATGAATTACATTTTACATTTTAGAGCTTATGAGCTCAAGAGGTTCTGAGAAGAAAATTTTTAACCTAAAAGACATTTATTGAAAAACAATAAAAATTTTAAAAATATATTTATTAAATGCTTCATTAAAAAAAAAAACCCTCAAATAAACAAAAGGAAAGATGTAAGAACAAAAGAAACTATGCATTAAAATAAGTTTAACAGATTAAGTTAATTGTTTCAGTGTACAAAGGTTTCTGTCTTTGGTATGTATATAATATATATTGTTAATCACTGAGAGCTTATATAGTACGCAGCCTTTCCTAAACTAATTTGACCACTAATCGTTTATGTGTGCATGTATGTGTGTGTGTGTGTGTGTCTTTGTATGTGTGTGTGTTTATACCCGTCTTACATCTAATGATCCACAGGAAAAATTTTAGGAAACACTAATCTACTGCTTGCTTAAATCATTTAACTTTTCTGAGCTCCAATTTACCTCTCTAGAAAAAAAACATTCAAACTATAGTTTTTCTCCTCTCTGAAAGTCTAGTTGATTCTCCAGAGGGGAGAGGACAATAAAGTTACATGAAGTAAAAACAAACAAACAAAAAAAGTATTTGAAACGAGCGTAAAAAAAATAATAGCTGTATTGTGTGAAAAGTTTCTGCAAACAAAAAGTGGGAAATCCACTGGAAAAGTGGGAAAGGGGAAATTATTTGAGAATCCAGAGAAAATAAGCATTGTTTTAAAGGTAAATAAAAGCAGTGAAGATTGTAATGCTGAGAAAATAGTGTTCTAAATGATGACCTTCTTTTTCTTTTTTCCTTAATAGTATTTAACTTAAGTGACATGTGAGACTTTCTCTTCTATGTGCATGCCTTCCAGGTTTTTTGACAATGCTAGCAGACTCCAGTTCACTCAAATTATAAACATTTATCAGGAACCTGAGAGTAAATACACTCTCTGAATGGGCTGAATTTGGTCTGCTTCCCTAATCATAACCTTTCCAACTTCTGAATCGAATTCAATATTATTACTCCTCAATAATAATAAGCAAACTACTGTTTTACATTTTAAACTTGTTTTTACTGACATACTTTTCTAGCAAAATACCAGGTAAACTGAGCAGTGCTCTTTTATCTAAACTAGTTCTGTTTATTTAGGAAATTGATTTTTTTAAAAAATTTTTAATCTGATGCTATTTGAAACATTGAATAGGTGCTGCTGCTTCTTAGGAAAAAAATAATTGGGAACTAGGTGATAAAGGCATATTTATTTTAATGTCATCCTGACATGTGCTAAAAAGAAAAAACATAGAAAAATCTATTCACTCTCTAATAGAAATGGCATCATAAAACTAAAAAGATTTGGTAACACTGAGCAACAGTCCATGAGAAATTGGTTATTATCAACACTCAGTGCCTAGTTTGCTAGTTAATGAGGCGAGAAGAAATCAAGAGTGGTTAATAATCCCATAAACTGATCATAATCAAATCATTACAATGGTAATTACAGAATTAAAGAGATTGTAACCA
>NW_011888798.1:7019970-7032741 GCF_000151845.1 Pteropus vampyrus | reverse complement strand
GATAATAATAAAGCTTTTCCTAGATTTAAAAAGTATTTTTTAAAAAGTGTTTTCATATCATATGTGCCTTGAGATTGGCTTTCTTGGTTAAACATTGTAAGCATTTTAAGGATTTTCATTCATATCGTCAAATTACTCCCCAAAGCGGCATATCGATTTAAGTTCTCACAAACATTATATGAGAAGTGATTCTCAGCAACACGAATTTTTTAATGTAATAGGCAAAAATTTTATTTCATTTTAACTTTTATTTTTTAGATCATTTAGTAACATTATAGTTATAAGCATTTATTAATCATGTGTACCTTTTAAATAGATTATCTGTTCATGTCTTTTGTCCATGAATATACTGAAATCATATCAATTTATGTAACTGCTTTAAAAATTAAAGTTATTAACAATTTTCCATATGTGTAGTTAAGTAGCTTATCAGTTTCTGTACAATTAAATTTGTTCAAATACTCCTAATACTGAGAAATTTGATATTTTTCTATGGTGAAAACTATTATTCTTTTCCTTTATGAATTCTTTCTCCCTATCTAGAAATTGGAAAATAATCAGTTTTTATTACTACTAAGTCATATTAAATTTGATAATGTATAGTTACCTTTTTAATCCTGATAAAACATATTTTGGTTTATGCTGTTAAATGAGAATCCAAGTTGAATTTTTTTCCAAGTAGCTAAACAATTACCCAAATAAGATTTATAAAAGAATCCTTCTCTTTCTCATTGATCTGCTGAGTCCTTTGATGTATAAAACTTTTACACATAATAAAATTTAATTTTACAAGATAACAATATTAATCAAAAATGTTATCTATTGTACCTGATCTGCTTTGAGAGGAAAAGCTGGGATTAAAGATCCTGGCTGCAACCCTCACCCAAATTATTTCTCTCACTTGCTGAGTTTAGGAAATTTCCAAGACCTGAAAGGAGGACGCACAAAGGAAAATAGAGAGTAACTAAAAAATATTTTTGTACATTTAAATTCATGATCAGTCCTTTTTTCTTATTTTGCCCACAATAAGCCTACATTATTAATAAAATGACATAGAATATAGGTAACATTTACCAAGCACTTAGAGTGTCCCAGGTCCTTTTATCACCTTAAAGCCCCATGAGATAAACATTCTTTTCTTAATTTTACAATAATGTATATGCGCATAGCAATTTTAATTAAACTGCCCAATACTACAAAATCAATAAGTAGCCAAAATAGTGTTTGAAGCTACATCACTCTGAATCAAAAATTGTTTGTTGAAAAACAGCCTTATAATTGGAAAGAAATCTCTATCTCTCTCTCCTATCTCTCTCTGTCTCTCTCTCTCTCTCAAAGATCATTTCTTTTCTGGAATACTATTATCTTAATATTAGCAAATTGCATATAACATATACTCTAATTTGGACTTTTATACTTTTCAATGGTAAGTGTGCATGTGAGCTTGAACGGCTGGAAAGGGATGAATCTCATATTCGGAATGTGGGAACTCTGCAACAAAGAGTGCAGAACCCTTCAGAAGGTTAGGTGAGGATGCAACTATATCTCAACAGACCACCAAGGTCAGTGAGGATAACGTAAGAACAGATAATACTAGTTATCGTTTGAAAGATGCAAGTACAGTGTGAAATAGAATACCAACAATGGAATTCCCTCTTTACTGCCACCACCAATGACCATGGCTTAAGTCCCTCAGAGCCTTAAGCCAGGAGGAAGAAGAAAAAGAAGGCAAAACTGACTGTGACAGTTTTCCAGCATGAGTTGACTGAATCATCGGTGAAATAAATTTGACTGAATTTTTAGATTTCATTTTCTGTGTCATGAAGAATGGAGGTTAAGCTTCAAAATTTTAAATAAGCTATAGAAAATAATTGTAAAATTTATAATAGACTTCCATAGAACTGAGCCCCACTCAACCTAGGTTAAAAGAGACTACTGTGAGGAAGAAAAGCAGAGCCAGCCTGAGGGACACTGGAATAGAGAACAAGAAATTGGAAAATTAGTCTTTTCTCTGTGGCTCACAGGGACCCAGGTCTCCTTCTTTATTTTCTCCTATGATAGCTACATGCTGCTTCCTCTCCTGGCCTCATCTTGGACAGGGGTGATGTCAGTCAAGAGGTCTCCGACTCATAATACCGCTGGCTCCTGCCATTTCAAATTCCATTTCCTCATTCCTTGCTTGACGTTTCTGACTTAATGTACTCCTACTGATTTCTTACTCATCTCTGTCTTCTTTTCTCGTTGCCAGTACTTTCCCCTCTATTTTATACCCCAATGTTAATGTCATTTATATTGTCATTTGGTAGAGATAAAACCCATACATTCCATGTGTATGTGTTTATAGATATACATGTATTTGGCATACATAACACTGGACCCATGGATTATATGAGGTAAATATATTCTCAGTCTAAAACATATGTTTTGCAAGAAGCATAACATATGTCTTTTTCTATAATTCAGCTTACTTTCTATTTTGAGTCTTCATTATGCTATAGTGGTAGAAACTCAATGTTAACCAGTTTGTGCTCACGTTCCTCCCTTTCCTCAGGATTAGCCAAAGTTTTAGGGGCTTGTGTAGTGCCGAGAAATTGGAGTATGGCTCCCAAATGTCTTCACTTTGTTCCCTCCAGATTCATTCTTGACCTATCTCTACCTTATTCTTTGCCCTGGAGCTTGAACTGAATGGAGCACTTTAACAGGAGTCTCTTCCTTCTGGCTTCCACATGAAATGAACCTTTTCTATTTGATTTTTTTTCCTCTACTGGTTTCTAGAATCATGGCCTTTCTTTTGCATCTTAGGCCTAGTGGCGGTAACAAGTTCCTGCTGCTGGCTACAGCTTCTGGCTGTAGATTGTACACTGTGCTCACACCTTTGTTATTACTTTTTTAAAAAATAAATAATCTATCCCCAAATTATCCTATTGTGAGAGTGCCAACTATTTCTTGCTGTGATACAGTTCTAGATGTCTGTGGTCCACATAGAGATACTGAGATACCTTTCAACCGTCTGGTTCCTAGTTGTCAGATCATTGTCATAGTTACATGTTTCAACAGTAACATCCCTCAGATCTGTTCACTTCACCCTACAGGCCTTTTATCTTTTGCTGCTGCTGTTTCCATGCTGTGCTGAAGACCAGCAATGTCTGTGGGGTTGTCAGGGCCCTGCTTACCTACATCATATGTGCACTCACTCCCTCTTTTCATCAGGGTGTGCAGAGTCCAGGGAGATCCCTCCATCCAGGGCCCGTCCACATCTACACACATCTTCCTCTGTCTGCCTTAGGCAACTTACACCAGGGGGAATGTCTGACTGGTGGGAGATGAAAAGAGAAAGAGGGTCCATGAAATACTGAGAGACGAAAACTATATGTCATAATATAATAGAGAAGTGTGTTAATATAGGTATTTAAACATCACCACTGTGGAACAAATGAATGTTCACACAGCCACAAGAACCATCTAGCTTGCGGGTTCTAAAAATAAGAACTTAAACATTTCTATTGCAGATGCCGACTCTTCATTTATATCGCAAGTTATAGTTTAAAAATCACTTTGCATATAGAAACTAACTGGATCTTCAAGGCAACCTTAAGAGTGTTATAGAATATACTCCATGTTATAGGCGGAACTGTGTCCCTCCAAAATTTGTGTATTAAAGTCCTAACCTCTAGTACCTCACAATGTAACCATAGTTATAAGGTCTTTAAAATGGTAATTAAGATGAAGTCTTTAGAGTGGTTCTTAATCTAATACAACTAATGTCCTTATAAGACGAAGAAATTTGGACACAGGCATGAGTACACGCAGAGGAAAGATCAGGTAAAGACAGAGGAAAAAGACAGCCAAAAAGAGGCTTCAGAAGAAACCAACCTTGTTGACACTTTGATCTTGGACTTCCACTTCCAGAATTGTAAGAAAATAAATTTCTATTATTTAAGCCACTAGTTCATGTTTCTTTGTTACATCAATCCTAGGAAACCAAAAACCATTTTATAGATCAGAAAAGTGAAGTCTAGAGAGGTTAAATAGCCCGTTAAAAACTCACAGGTTGTCTTACAGTAAATTATTTACAGTTATTACACTAGTAGTCTCAATACTTAAATTCGCCCTATATTACCTTTCTCATGAGATAATTGCAAAGTGCTTTGCAACTGTAAGATATTATTTTCACATGAGAATATTCATGAGAATATGTGTATCAGCTTCTTCAAAGTCAAGCAATGCATTTGTGGGATTAGGCCACCAGGTTGTGGCTGCCTCTGGGCCATTTCCAGACTCTCTGCTCCCCTCCTCCCTCCACTCCATCTGCTGCCTTTCCACGCCTTTCACACTCCCCATCAATTTCCCAAATTACAGGTCTATTCAGATACTGTGCAAAGAGGGAAAGAAGTAAGGGAAGAAGCCTACAGCAGCAAGTGAACTGCACTAAAATACTATGAGGTACGTAAAGCAGAGGACACTATTGTAAGTATTAAGTTCTCAAAATGTGGCCAGGCTGAAAAGAACGAACAAACAGTGAAAGCAACAGGAATTTCCAATTTTGCTCTGAATCTAAGCAAGAGAGACTGAGACTATGTAGTGCAGTAAGGTTAAAGGACAAGGTGAAAATGAGAAAGTTTGAGTTATGGTCTCAGATCTGTGGATTCCCTATCAGAAACTCTGGACAAATTAATTATTGGGCTTCTGTTTCCTTGCTAACAAAACGACTACATTATATTCAAGGTTCCTTCTAGCTCTAATATTTGGTGAGATTTTTACCTGACACTGAAATTTTGTGTTTTTCACAAAAGTATAAAATTGTACCATATGCTTCCGCAGCCATTTGAACCTCAATGTCAAGTTTTGATGCTCATCAGGAGTGAGTTTTAAGAAAAAAATCTCAATTGTAAAAGTGTTATTCTGAAATCAATCTTGTTCCAGTTTCAATAAGATAAGGGAAATTTTGGTTTAATGACTTATTTAACTGTAACCATAGCAAATGTTCCATTCATTTATTCATTCATTTAACCAAAATTGAAGGAACACCTACTATGGGCTATATCCTTACTAACTATGTCTACCCTTAGGAGAGCATGGTCTCTCTAATGGGAAACAGAAGACAGTATGATGTGAAAAATGCTATGGGTTGTGTTAGAATGCAGGTAAGCTCACAGTGGCATGAAGCCTATAAAAGGGCAGAAAGGACATCTAGCCCAATTCTTGCAAGGAGGATAAATTGGATTCTATTAAGAAAAAAAAGAATGATGTGCACAATGTCCCAGAGAAGCCTGAATATAGGTAAAGAATCATAAAGCAGGAACTCAGTCTATCAACAGGGCTGGGTATTTTGACCACTAAATCATAAAAGACTCTCATACACTGCTTGTAAGTGGGCCCAAACATAAAGTGAAATTTCTTTGTTATTTGCCACTGTTGTGAAGGTTTCTAAGAGATGAGAATCCTATAAATCACAGAAAATTAGATATGAAAAAGCCCTTAAAAATCAGCTGGTTCAACCCACTCACTCAGAGATAAATTGATTGCTCTTAGGTCTCATAGAAACTAAACCAAATCTCTATCCCAAGTATCTAGACTCCCATTTCAATGTTTTTTGTTTTTGTTTTTTCCTACTGAATCTCCCTTTACTTCCTACCAGCCTTCGTAAATAAACTCCAGAGAGCCAAGTCAAGCATTCTCTATCATTCAGTTAATCAAGCAAATAATCATTTAAGAGGCATATGAGACCTATAAATGTCTTGGAATCAACCATGACTATATGCCAGTTGTGCTGCTAAATATATTTATCTGCTTATTCCATATTCTGAAATATCCCTTCTGTTGGAGTTGTCTGACTAGAAAGACCCATGAATGCGGACAGTGAATAGACATTGTAATAATTTCCGCAGAGCCAAGTGAAGAAGTAGATCGAAGTAGATGACAGTAAACATTGATTCATGGTTCATCCGTCAAACATTTCATGGGCACCTGATATGTGCCAGGCACCATCCCAGGCAGCATCAGTGAAAAATAGAGTAACTGAAATAAAACCATGTCCTAGCCCATGTGGTGCTTATCTACTGAGAAAAACAGACTATAAACAAAGAAACAAATATGCGTAATTACAATGTCAAATAATAATAAGTATATGACAAAGTTTCAAAATGCAGGAGGTGAAAAAAGTTTTCTTTAAATTCTGAAGGAACAGAAAGTGCAGTGAGAAGAAACTGTAATGACTCACTTTCAGAAAAGAAAGATGCTTGGATGTATTGAAGGCTTTTACATTCACCTGCCTCTGCACATGGAGTCATTCTTAGAAACGTAGTGGGAAGAAGTAGGAGGCACTCTCAAATTTCTTCTCGAGTGTCAAGAACCACCCTCTTTAACTCTTATCAGACTGGTTTTTAGAAAGACATCAAGCACTTTCTTTCCAAGCACTCAGCACTTTCTTCTCCAAACATAAAATATTCTGTGTGTTTTTATACTTTGGGGCAGTAGTTCTTTTAACATTCCTAGAAGAGTTCACAGTCCTCTTTGAATATCTGATTTAAAATAAAGACCATCTCTCCCCAAAACACCCACAAATACCTATATAGAAAGTGTAGCATTAAATTTCAGGTGGTTCATCGAAGACTCATCAGTGATCATCGTCCTGGAATACTTCTTAAAAAATCATATTTCTCTGCATGACGGGAAATGGCTTCTAACTGGTTGAGGCACATGGGGACTGCAACTCAAGAGATTTCCATTTTAAACATTGCACATGTTCAGAAACCTTTCGGCCAGCGGCCTTTGAATTGCCAGGTTGTACTGCTCAGGGAACAGAATTCATATGTGTTGACTGCTGGTTATTGAAGACCAAATAGGATTTCAATCCTGTTCATTTAAAAAACAATTTTAAATGTATATGTGAAATTACTTACTAAGAACAAAGTAAATACAACAATGAAATCCTTAAAACGTATTATGTTTTATGAAAACATAATTACACATATTATATATAGATTTCATAATTAAGAAATCCTACCTACATATTAGAATCATTTTTAAAAGACTGATGTTCAGACTCATATAAGATAGATTAAATCAGAATCTCTCAGTGTGGGGCCAAGGAATTGGTGATGTTTAAAATCTCTGCAGATAATTCCAATAAAGAGGCTGCGCGAGGCCCCGGGCATCCCTTTTAGAAGGGATAATTAATTTTCATGTATTGAGAAACTGGCTTTGCCAAATTAAAAAGAGGAATGCTTAAAACTAAACCCAACTGGTCATAGAATTTATTCAGTTTATCTGAACTCAAAGCCCAATAATTCCGATAGTTCTGAATAGTCCTAACATTTCAAAGAATATATGAAATATATGAAAACCTATCAATAAATAGGTAGATGAGGATGTGGTTCCATAGTGTAGCAGTTAGCACATCTACTTTACACCCAGAAGGTCCTGGGTTCGCACCCCAGTAAAGCTATGGTCTATGGTCTATGCTTATGCCACCCTGAACAAGCCTGATGTCTGATTTCGGAAGCTAAGCAGTGTTGAGCCTGCTTAGTACTTGGATGGGAGACCACCTAGGAAGACCAGATGCTGTAGGCATAAATAATAATAAAATAATAAAAATAAATAAATAGGTAGTTGATTTCCTCATGTGGATCTAGACGAACATAAATACCTGTGAGCAAAGATTCTCCCAGCTCCTTCCTGGAATTCCAGTACCTAGCATAGAGCTTGGCACATAAATTCTTAATTAATGTTTGCGGCATTAAGCACACACCATTTTGGTCCTTGCTTCATCCATCAAACATATAGAGAAGAGAATGTCATGATCACTCAGTAGGTGTCTAATGAAGCATTTGACTGCACCCTTGAGAAACAATGTTATTAAATTAATTCCTTTTTTAAATATTGATTATCTACCATGTGCGAATATTATAGTTGGTGCTGGGAATGGTAATGATAATTTAATCCTTTGAAAATCCGTTCTGACATCTTTCTTTAAACAATTATTGGAACTTAGTTCCAAGAAGTTTAAGAGGCACTCAAGACCAGAGTTAATGTCTGAGAGTGAACTGGTATTCCTATCTTCTAATTCTCAATGTGATACTATTTGTGGGGGAGCAAAGTATGTCACTTTAATTACATGTAAATTTAAGGTAATGAGACTAATTTTAAGAGCATATAATTGTGTCAGACAGAAGTTACAATATGCATCAGTCTGCATATATGTTCTATCAGTTTTGTGTAAGTAATGTGAGATTAGAAATAGATTTTCTTGCTTTCAGTTTTATATCCCACATATAAGTTTTGCTTAGCAGGACTTTTCGCTTAGCAGGGTAATCTCAAGATCCATCCATATTGTTGCAAATGGCAATATTTCATCTTTTCTTATGGCTGAGTAATACTCCATTGTATATATGTACCACATCTTCTGTAGCCAATCAATGGCACTTTGGTTGTTTCCATGTCTTGGCCACCATGAATAATGCTGGAACGAACACTGGGGTGCGTGTATCTTTATGGATAAATATTTTCAATTTTTTTTTGGGGGGGGGTAGATACTCAGAAGAAGAACTGCTGGGTCACATGGCAATTCTATTTTTAATTTTTTGAGGATCCTCCATACTGTTTTCCATAGTGACTGTACAAGTTTACATTCCCACCAGCAGTGTATGAGGGTTCCTTTTTCCCATAAACTCTCCAACACTTGTTATTACACACAGTTGTTATTACTTGTCCTATTGATGATAACCATTCTAACAAGTGTGAGGTGAGATCTCTTTGTGGTTTTGATTTGCATTTCCTTAATGGCTAGTGAAGTTTAGCATCTTTTCATATGCCTATTGGTGGTTTGTGTGTCTTCTTGGGAGAAGTATCTGTTCAGATTCTCTGCCCATTGTTTTAGTTGAATTGTTTTTGTTGTTGTTGTTGTTGTTGAGTTGTATGAGTTCTTCATATATTTTGAATATTAGCCCCTTATCAGAGGTATTGTTTGCAAATATCTTCTCCCATTCAGTTGGTTGCCTCTTTGTTTTGTTGATAGTTTCTTTTGCTATGCAGAAGATTTTTAGCTTGATATAGTCCCATTCCTTTATTTTTGATTTTACTTCATTGCCTTTGAGGTCAAATTTATAAAATTCTCTCTAAATCTAGGGTCCATGAGTTTAGCGCCTATGTTTTCTTCTATACAATTTATTGTTTCAGGTCTTATATTTAAGTTTTTGTTCCATTTTGAGTTAATTTTGGTGTACAGTGACAGATAGCAGTCTAGTTTCATTCTTTTGCATGTGAGTTTCTAATTTTCCCAGCACCATTCGCTGAAGAGGCTCTCTTTTCTCCATTGTATGTTTTTGGTTCATTAGTCGAAAATTATTTGCCTTATATACAAGGGTTTATTCCTGGACTCTCCATTGGTCCATTGGTCTCTGTGTTTGTTTTTCTACCAGTACCATGCTGTTTTGAACAAGACAAACAAAAAAACACCTACAGACACAGACAATTTAGTGGTTACCAGAGAGAGAGGCGGGGAGGGAGAGGTAAATAAGGGTAAATGGGATCAAATATATGGTGAACACATAATGCAATATACATATAACATATTGTTGTACTGTACACTTGAAACCCATATGATTTTGTTGACCAATGTCACCCCAATAAATTTAATAAAAAGAAAGAAAGAAAGAAAGAAATTTTATTTCATGTTTGTGTTAAAATGAATTTTGTATTTAGAGCAAATGATATCTAGTTCTGTGTCAAGATAAAGAAAATTGTCTCTGAGACTCGAAGAGAATCAGTATGGTAAGTAAAGCAAAGAGAAATTTGAGACTGGCACACCAGGTTTAAAGAGAATAGAGAGGATATGTTGATTTCAAAATGAGTCTATTCTCAAATAAAAGTATACAATTGTTCAGAGATTTCGTTTATTTTATACAAATAAAAGTATACAATTGTTCAGAGATTTCATTTATTTTATACAATAAAATCTGGAGGAAAAAGGCCCTAGGAATTGCAGATACTAATCACTTCTCTGACCTCATCTCCTTCCTGTCTTCCTATCCTTCTCTATTCTCAAACAGCTCTGACCTTCTAGCCATTCCTCAGGCTAGACATTTCTACTTGGAATTGTCTTTCCCTAACTCTTCATAAGGAGCATTTATTCCCTCTTTCAATCTCTGCTTAATATTCCCTCCTAGAAAGGACTTTTCTGCTCACCCTCTCTGAAACTGAGTTCCTGGGCTCCATCCTTCCCCTATGTTCCTACATTGCTCTATGATTTTTCTCCTGAGCATGTATCACTCCCAGAAATTATTTTATTTTCTTGAATATATAGTAGTCTCCTTTAATCATGTGTATGCTCTGTGAAGGCAGGATTCTGCCTCTTTTTCATTGCTGTGTTCCTGTCACTAGAACAATGCCTGCCTCACTGCATTCAATAATATTTTAATATTTATAGTTGTTTTTAGGAAGGAACAAAGGAACAAAAAAAGGCAGATTCAATGGCCATCATATAACACTAAATTTCAGGCAAATATAAAGATACCATGTCTTTTACAGCTAATGGGTATAAAATAAACATTAATAAAATCCACTGTTGTCAAAGGGGTGAAAAAAATGTACCCTCTAACACACTGTAGGACTCAAAATTGATGCAACCTTTGCAAGAAGGGGTTTGGCAGTGTCCAACAAATTTTTAATGTGCACATTTTTGACACATAAATTTCTCTTCCTGTTTATTATCTTATTAATATAGATAACATAAATAATAATAATTAGTTGTACATGGATGTTTATAGTAGATTATATGTAATATAGAAAAACTGAAAAGTTTTTATATATCTATCAATGGTTAAATAAATTATGATACATAGAAATACGAAATACCGAGTAATTGTTAAAAGAATGAGGAAACTCTAAGTGGACAAGCATTGGGTAATACCTATGATATACTGTTAGCTATTACAAGTGAGATATGAACCTATATGTCTATTAACACATAGAAAAAGATTTGTAAGGATACCACCAAACTGTCAACTATGTCTACGTCTAAGTAACGGGCCTGTGGTATGAGGGTGGAAAGACAGGGAAATTTTCACATTTTATATAATGTCAATTTCTGTTGTATTAATTTTTAATTTAGTATAATTTATTTTAAATAGAAGCATAATGTCTCTCCAAAAATATCCCTATCTTGGGTTTCTTGAGAAAGCATAGCATAACCTGGTATCAGGTGATTTTTGCCAAAAAATAGTTGCTAGATTAGAAGCTTCATGAGGACAGAGCGCCTATGGTCCTACATGGCTGCTCAAGCTCTAGATATTATTCATGAGTTCCATTTATCAGGAAGAAGACAGTGGGAAAGAACATTATGCCTATTCCCCTTAATATCATTTCTAAGATATTATTACTATAGGCTTATACCCATTAGTTAGAATTTAGCAAATGGCAGCAAGAGATGGGAAGAAAATTTATATTTTTCCCAAGATAAAAGTCAGAGTTTCTGTCATTAAAGAAGAAAGGGAGAAATAACTGGAGAAATAACTTTAGGAAACAATTAGTGCTTTATCAAAAGCATTTAAATAAATGTCCACTAATATATTCACTAATTTTTTAATTAACACTTTATTTTTACATTTTTTCATCCATTAAATGTTTATTTTTAGATATTCCAGAGGTACAATTATTGGCTGAGAGCAACAGAGAAATAAAAAAATTAGAAAAAAGGAAAAACAATATTTTATAAAGGATTTAAATTGCTAAAGATATATTTGTAGAGTCTCTCTCAAATGCTCAAAAATATGATTAAATAAAATGGTATCTACAATCAAATTTTATTTTAACCTAATTTTTTTTTGTTGTTTTGAACCAAATTGATTTTGACCAAATGATGCATTAAGGCATAATCCCGCATGACACTCTCTGTTCAGACAGTGCATATAATTCACTAGATTATATGCAGACTTTATAAATGTGGTATATGTGTTTAGTTCATTGGTATCTGTCATAGATAACAGTGGATGTCGGAAAATTCTACCAGGTACGTGCCAGGGACCACAGCAGGATGGAAAATAAAATAAGAGTAGTCTTTAATGCATCTCTGGCTTGGCTATGGTGAGGAACCACAGAGACTGAACACCTCACTCATGAGTGGTAGCATAGAAGAAAGTCCTCAGCAGGACATGCTCGCCCGCCAGTCTGTACTAATTCACTGCACTTAAGCCCGTGTTGAGCCACTTCTATCCTCAGTGCCCTTTCCTCTTTTTAAAGGATAGAACAAGAACTAAACCCAATTCAATCTGCTGTCTGCCAGCTGGAGACCTAGGAAAGCATGTGATATAATTCAGGCCGAGTCCAAAATCCTGAGAACCAGGGGAGCCAATGATGTAAATCCCAGGCCAAGGGCAGAAGACGAGATAAGACGTCTCGCCTTAAGCACTTGGGCAGGAAAAGCAAGAGGATTCCTCCTTCTTCCACCTTTTGTTCTACTCAGGCCCTCAATGGACTGGCAGATGCCCACTCACATGTAAGAGAGCTATCTGCTTACATGAGTCCATAGATTCAAATGCTAATTTCAACCAGAAACACTCACAGACACACCAAGAAATAATATTTAATCTGAAGCACCCATGGCCAGTCAAGATGACACAAAAAATTAACCATCACAAGGACTATTATCAAAAATATACTAAGAACACTTAAAACTCAATAGGAAAATAACCTAATGAAAAAATGGGCAAAAGACTTTAATAGATACCTCATGAAAGAATATATGTGGATGGTAAATAAGCATGTAAAAAGATA
>NW_011888798.1:7007851-7019920 GCF_000151845.1 Pteropus vampyrus | reverse complement strand
AGAACATTATGCCTATTCCCCTTAATATCATTTCTAAGATATTATTACTATAGGCTTATACCCATTAGTTAGAATTTAGCAAATGGCAGCAAGAGATGGGAAGAAAATTTATATTTTTCCCAAGATAAAAGTCAGAGTTTCTGTCATTAAAGAAGAAAGGGAGAAATAACTGGAGAAATAACTTTAGGAAACAATTAGTGCTTTATCAAAAGCATTTAAATAAATGCCCACTAATATATTCACTAATTTTTTAATTAACACTTTATTTTTACATTTTTTCATCCATTAAATGTTTATTTTTAGATATTCCAGAGGTACAATTATTGGCTGAGAGCAACAGAGAAATAAAAAAATTAGAAAAAAGGAAAAACAATATTTTATAAAGGATTTAAATTGCTAAAGATATATTTGTAGAGTCTCTCTCAAATGCTCAAAAATATGATTAAATAAAATGGTATCTACAATCAAATTTTATTTTAACCTAATTTTTTTTTGTTGTTTTGAACCAAATTGATTTTGACCAAATGATGCATTAAGGCATAATCCCGCATGACACTCTCTGTTCAGACAGTGCATATAATTCACTAGATTATATGCAGACTTTATAAATGTGGTATATGTGTTTAGTTCATTGGTATCTGTCATAGATAACAGTGGATGTCGGAAAATTCTACCAGGTACGTGCCAGGGACCACAGCAGGATGGAAAATAAAATAAGAGTAGTCTTTAATGCATCTCTGGCTTGGCTATGGTGAGGAACCACAGAGACTGAACACCTCACTCATGAGTGGTAGCATAGAAGAAAGTCCTCAGCAGGACATGCTCGCCCGCCAGTCTGTACTAATTCACTGCACTTAAGCCCGTGTTGAGCCACTTCTATCCTCAGTGCCCTTTCCTCTTTTTAAAGGATAGAACAAGAACTAAACCCAATTCAATCTGCTGTCTGCCAGCTGGAGACCTAGGAAAGCATGTGATATAATTCAGGCCGAGTCCAAAATCCTGAGAACCAGGGGAGCCAATGATGTAAATCCCAGGCCAAGGGCAGAAGACGAGATAAGACGTCTCGCCTTAAGCACTTGGGCAGGAAAAGCAAGAGGATTCCTCCTTCTTCCACCTTTTGTTCTACTCAGGCCCTCAATGGACTGGCAGATGCCCACTCACATGTAAGAGAGCTATCTGCTTACATGAGTCCATAGATTCAAATGCTAATTTCAACCAGAAACACTCACAGACACACCAAGAAATAATATTTAATCTGAAGCACCCATGGCCAGTCAAGATGACACAAAAAATTAACCATCACAAGGACTATTATCAAAAATATACTAAGAACACTTAAAACTCAATAGGAAAATAACCTAATGAAAAAATGGGCAAAAGACTTTAATAGATACCTCATGAAAGAATATATGTGGATGGTAAATAAGCATGTAAAAAGATATTTAATATCATATGTTATTAGGGGATTGCAAATAAAAATGACATATCAATCAATACACACTTACCGAGAAAATCCAAAAAAACTAATACCAAATGCTGGTAGAGCAGCAGGAAATCTCATTCATGTTAGTGGGATTGCAGTCACTTTGAAAGACAGTTTGGTAGTTTCTTACAAAACTAAACCTAATCTTACCATATGATCAAGCAATTATGCTCCTTGATATTGACCCAAAGGAGTTGAAAACATGTGCACACACAAACCCGCACAAAGAGGTTTATAGTAGCTTTATTCTTAATTGCTAAAATTTGGAAGCAACCAGAATATCCTTTAGTAGGCAAATAGATAAACTCTGGTACAACCAGACAATGGAATATTATCCAACACTAAAAAGCAATGAGCTATCAAGCCTTGAAAACACATAGAGTTTAAGTTTAAGTGTTTCCCCATCAGTAAAACATATATTCCTCAAAGCATAGCTGAAGCAACTTAATATGATATCACAGGAAAAGCACCTGGCATAAGTTTTCTCGTTGGAAAAGAAAATTACAGATGAGTAAGAGGAGAAGGTTAAAAAAATCCTGCAGTATCAGATTGGAGTCAGTGATATCAGTATGAACTCACTTTATTTTAATACATTGGCAGATAGATACAGGAGTAACCGCAGATATTTGTGCATACATGGTTTAACATACATACAGATATTTCCTAGTTGTGTTAGCAGAGAGGGCCTCCAAGCAGTGATGTTCCAGTAGCCATCAACATATCTAATGTACAGACCTGAGTTTCTAAATACCACTGTCCAATAAAAGAAATTATAATTCCCTAGAGAGATGGAAGATGCTAAAACTGGAGCAGGAAATCTGACCATCTTATACAGATGTAAAGAAAGTGCTTTTAAAAATTATAAAGAATGGATACATGGCAAAAGGACATGAAAACCAACCTGAAAAAGCTCTAAATGGCCAAAGCTGAAATGATTTGAACAACACAATAAATAAAGTTAGTATTGGATTACGACTCCCAAAATAAAATAACTATCCATAAGCCCATACTGATCTACACAAATGATTGAATCCATAAACAAATTGAGGAGAAGAAATAATTATATTTCTTACAAGAAAATTTCAAAGGATAAATAGAAAAGGAATGAGGGAAAAATAACATCACCATTCAACACAGTAACAACTATTATAGGCAAGATGTATAGATGAATGCTTAAATTGGTAGGTGAAACTTTATGGAGCAAAGGATATTTCCTTAGCCTCAAACTATTGCCCTCCAAATATTTCTTACTTACTGCAGTGGTTTTAACAAATGTTAAATTTATAGTAACTCTTTAGTGAAGAAATCTGGGAGAGACCGTCTTAACCAAGTGATTAATGATACATCCCAGTCGTAAGTCATGTTACTATCATGTTACTACCCAATACCTGATGTGGAGAAAAGAACATAGCACCTCTGTGGTATTTTTCCACCTATAACCCAAGTTTAATCATGAGAAAACATCACATATACTCAAGTCAGGAACATTCTACAAATACCTGAACAGTATTCTTCAAAAATATTAAGATAACAAAAAACAAAGAAAATGTGAGAAAATGTCATGGATTGGAGAAGACTATGACGGAGTGATGACTAAATGCAATGTGCAGTATCCTGAATCGCATCCTAGAACAGAAAAAGGACATTAGTGGAAATATTGATGACATCTGAATAAAATCTACAGTTTAGATAATTGTGTACACTGATCATTCTTAGTTTTAGAAATGCGCCGTGGTTGTGTAAGATGTTAATATTAGGAGAAATTGAATGAACTGTATTCAGGAGTTCTACATACTATCTGTACAACTAATCTGTAAATCTACAATCATTTTAAAATAAAAAGTTAATAACCAAAACGAGGGCTTGGCTTGCTATACAGGCTCAATAAATTATCCTTAATAATAGATCCTATTAGCTATCACCATAGCCTTTAAAGGTGACACCTCTTGAATTGATTACACCAGGGGTCCCCAATCCGCAGGCCGTGGACCAGTAGCAGTCCATGGCCTATTAGGAACTGGGCTGCACAGCAGGAGGTGAACAGCAGGCAGCTGAGCAAATCTTCATCTGTATTTGCAGCCACTCTGCAGCGCTAGCATCGCTGCCTCAGCTCCACTTTATGTCATCAAGCATTAGATTCTCATAAGGAGCACCGGTCCCTGGTGCCAAAAAGGTTGGAGACCGCTGGATTACACAATTCACTTTCCCCTTTTCAGAGAACTTCTTCCCAGGCTCAAAAATCCCTTTGGTTATAATGGGAAGTCTACAAGTAATCCATTAGCAAATATGATGCTTCCTACCACAGGCCTCTCTATATGCCCTGCCCTGTCATAATTAATTGAACCAGGAATGCGTATTTGACCCAAATTGAGCCAATGAACCCCTTCTTCATGGAATTTGAGATTTCAGTTACATCTATCTGATTTCTTGAATGAAGGAAATCTACTTAAAAGCTCTATGAAGCTATTTGCCGATATCTGGCCTGAGAAGCGGGGATACCATTTTTTTATGAACTGGATGTTTGCATTCCTCCATAATTCATATGGTGGGGCCTTTGGGAGGTTATTAGGTCATAAGGGTATTTCCCTCATTAATGGAATTAGTGACCTTATAAGAAAGAGACCCCAGAGAACTTTTCTACTATCTTTCTGCCAAGTGAGGATACAATGAAAAGTCAGCAGTATGCAAACTGGAAGAGAGTCTTCATCAGAAACTGACCACTCTGGCAACCCTGATCTTGGAATTCCAGCCTTCAGAACTGTAAGAAATAATTTCTGTTGTTTGTAAGTTATCAGTCTACACTATGTTTTAGCATCCCAAACAGACTAAGACACCATTCTATAGCAAAGAAGCAGAATGAAATAGATATACTCTGAGAGGCAGAACTGATAAACAGGGAAAGAGAGTATTACCTGAGTCCCTGTGGAACTCTAATTTTTAGTCCCCCATGGTTCCTAAAGCCTAGATGCTTGCTTACCCCTAGATTCCATGAAATACACACTTATATTTATTTCTCTTTAGAAATCAACTGGCTAGATTAAGTTTCTGTTAATATAACTTAAAAAGTGCTAATTGATACAATTACTGTGTAGGAAAATACATGTATTTAGATTTCTTTTCTGTTGTATTTGCTTTTTAATAGTCAAGATCGGTAATTTTTTTTAGTCACAGTTCATATAAACTATCTGGTTATATTACCCTATCCTTACATTATTTCACATGTTTTTAATTCTGATCATTTTTTTTTTATTCTGTGCTATCTCTCTGAAATGCCCTTGCTCTATCTCATCATGTCCAGATTCCATCCATACTGTCAGACTTGGTGTAAATGCCATCTCTTCCATGCAGTCTTCCCTGCTACTTACCTAAAATTATATATATTATATATAATTATATATATATATATATATGTATATATATATATGTGTGTGTGTGTGTGTATATATATATATATCCCATGTTTCTTTATCTACAACTTTTATTCTTTTTATTCTTTTCTATCTCTGCATAGTCATTTACTTACACTTATTGTCTTCCCTCTTGATATGAAGCTACTTGAGACTGGCTTCCCTGTTCTTATGCAGGCAGCATTTCAAGAAACATTTGTATAATAGGTAAATATATAAGCTAATTGCAACTACTTGGGAAGGATAGAAATGCAAGATAGTAATGACATTTATCTGTATTCTTTTACTGTACTTAGTAAAAAAATTATTTTTAAGATGTAAATCTATCTTACACATCTAAAAGAGAATATTGGAGAATATCTTCATCGCCTTGGGTTATGCAAAGATGTCTTAAACAGGACACAAAAAAGCACTAGTAAAGGAAAAGTTGATATATTATACTATAACAAAATTAAAAATTTTTGTTTATGAAAAAAAATCATTAAGAGAGGGAAAAGATAAGCCATAGAGTAGGAGAAAATATCTGTAAGAATATAAAACTCAAACCCAGACATAAAAAATCCCCTACAAATCATTTTTTTAAAGGGACAAACATTTTAATGGAAAAACAGGCAAAAGACTCTATCAGATACTTCACAAAAAGGGATATTCAGGTGGCCAATAAACTTATGAAAATGTGCACATCATTAGTCAACAGAGAAATTATGCATATTAAAACCACAGTGATATACCACAATATACACACCAAAATAGTTAAAATTACAAAAATGGAAAATCAAGTGTTCAGAAAGTAGTTGAGGAAGTGAACAAAAATGCTACTAAGAGTATAAACTGATTTAAGTATTTTAGAAAACAGTTTGTCGGTATCAGCTAAAACTAGATATGGGCATACTCTTTGACCTACTTAATGAATGCATGCAAGTGCTCATCAAAAGACATGTGCAAAAATCTTCATAACCGCATAATAGCTAAAACAAATACCCAACAGAAAATGGATAGTCATGTGCCACATTCATACCAAAGCATATTGTATAGCAATTTATTATTGCTAAATCCAAAAATATGGATGAATTGCATAAATATAATGTTGAGGGGGGTTTTGTTTTTGTTTTTAAAAAGCAGGCACAAAAGTTTTCCTAGAGTAGGATTCAACTTATGGGGCGTTCAATACCAGGCCAAATTAATCAATGGTGTTGAAAAACAGGTTGTGGCTATCTTTTTCAAGGGATAGTGACTAGCAGGATGAAGAAGGAAGTTTCTAAGGTGCTGGTATATTCCATTATTTTTAATCTGGAGACTGACCATAAAGGTGTGCTTATTTTGTGAAAATCCATCAAGTTGTAAATTTACCATTTGTGTAAACAATTCTGTATGACTTTTACATGTCAATAAAAGATTTTTAAAATAAAAGATTTCCATACTTTATTTGCAGCAACAATCTCATTGCTTTAGGCATTATGCCAAAAGGTTGTGTATATATAAATTACATATCCTTTTAATAGCACAAAAAAATTATTAAAATTGACATTTTTGTATTACACCTTTGAGATTTAAAAAGTAGAATTACACAGTAATTTATTCAGGGTACAAATATGAACAATAATAAATGTTTATTGATTTTAAAATTATGATGGCTTGAGAATTTAAATCAGAGTTTCAGTATGCAAAAGCAATTCATTTGTTCAAATGACCTTGGTGTTTATGATTAGCTGGGAATTTGATTAAGCAGAGGTATATGTCATCATCTTGCAATATGAAAATGTTTTCTCTATCAGCCTTTTTTTCCCCTTGGTGTATGTGACCTAGGGTTTTCTGGGAATGTCCTTAATCTTATAAACTTCTTTGGAAAAGTAAAATACACCTAGGTGGGATGTAGCTCAAACAAAGTAATCAGAGGAAGAACCAGAATTAAGTATTATGAAATCTGCCTAAACCAAGAGACAAGATCTGCACTGTCTATATTCTGAAGAAATCTTTTATGGAAATGTTTTGATTTTTTTTTGGGGGGGAGGGGCTCGTTGCTTGTTTTTCTTTCTTAGAATGAACTCAAAACAACCCCTAGAACTTCAAGGCCTAGAACAAAATATTTTGTTGTCTTCTGGGTTTCAGTGTGTTTACTCGGTAGTTAGATTTAAATTTAAATAGACATTGGTCACAGCCTTAAAGGTTAACAGAAGCCACAGCAGGACAAAGAACAATGTGCAGCAGGGAAACTTGGACAGACTAAGAATGGTTGCTAGGTAAGGAAAGAAAAGGGGACTCCTTAGACCTGCTGTCTTAGTCCATTAGAGCTGCTATAACAAAATACCACAGGCTGGGTGGCTTATAAACAAGACATTTATTTGTCATAGTTTTAGAAGCTAGAAAGTTCAAGATCAAGATGCCAGTAGATTCAGTATCTGGCGAGAAGCTGTTTCCTGATTCATAGATGGCCATCTTGTCTACCCTTATGATCTAATCACAACCCCAAGGCCCCACTTCCTGGTACCATCGCATTGGGGATTAGATTTCAACTTATGAATTTGGGAGGTAGCGGGGCACAAACATTCAGTCTATAGCTCTTGCCATACTTTTTTTAAAATTCAAAGATGTAAGTGATGGTTCTGGTCAATTACCCCTGACATTAAAAAACAAAAAACAAAAAACCAGAAAGCCACAGCTAAAAGACCCACCACGCAATTCCTTCAAAATGGGAATTAATGTTGGGAACACCCTTATTTCACTCTCTCCTCCCTCAAAAAGTCCAGGCCTCGCTTTAGATTCCACAATTTTGAGAGCCTGACATATTCTTAGCACACACACACACACACACACACACACACACACACACACGCACGCACACACTTACAGATGTATATAAAGACTACAAATAGAAGTGGTATTATAGAGAATTTTAACACCCTGCTGACATTAATGCATAGATCTTCCAGGCAAAAAAAAAATCAAGGAAATGGCCTTAAATGACACATTAGACCAGATAGATTTAATAGATATTTTTAGAGCATTTCACTCCAAAGCAGCAGAATATATGTTCTTTTCAAGTGTACATGGAACATCTTCCAGAACAGATGACATGTTAGGCTACAAAACTAGTCTTAAAAATTTAAGAAGATTAAAATCATACCAAGCATCTTCTACAACCACAATGGTATGAAACTAGAAATCAATTACAAGAAAATAAGTGAAAACACACACAAACACATGGAGGCTAAATAACATGCTACTAAACAATGAATGAGTTCACAATGAGATCAAGGAAAAAATCAAAAAGTATCTTGACACAAATGAAATAAAAAGGCAATGACTCAAAATCTATGCGACACAGTGAAAGTAGTCCTAAGAAAGAAATTCATAGCACCATCGGCCTACCTCAAGAAACAAGAAAAATCTCAAATAAGCAATCTAAATTTGCACCCAAAGGTACTAGAAAAAGAACAGCAAATAAAGCCCAAAATGAGTAAATGAAAGGAAATATTAAAGATCAGAGTGGAAATAAATGAAATAGAGTCTACAAAAACAATACAAAAGATCAATGAAACCAAGAGCTGGTTCTTTAATAAGATAAACAAAATTGGTAAACCATTAACCAAACTCATCAAGAAAAAAAAAGAGGACTCAAAAAATAAAAATAAAATCAGAAATGAAAGAGAAGTAACAACTGACACCACAGAAATACAAGGGACCTAAAGAATATATTATGAATAATTATACACAAATGAATTAGACAATCTGAAAAAAGGATAAATTTTTAGAAACACATAGTCTTTCCAGACTGAATCAAGAAGAACCAGAAAATCTGAACATATTAATTACTACTAACAAACTCAAATCAGTAATCAAAAAACTCCCAACAAACAGAAGTCCTGGACCAGTTAGCTTTACAGATGAATTTTACCAAACATTTAAAGAAGAATTAATATGTTTCTTTCTCAAACTATTTCAAAAAATTCAAGAGGAATGAAAGCCCTCAAGCTCATTTTATGAGGCCAGCATTACTCTAATTCCAAAAACAGATAACAACATCACAAAAAAAAGAAAAGAAATTAAGAAAAGGAAAGAAAAGAAAACTATAAGCCAACATTCATGATGAACATAGATACAAAAATCTTCAACAAAATATAAGCAAGCCAAATTCATTAATACATTAAAAATGTCGTATACCATGATCAAGTGAGATTTATTCCCGAGATGCAAGTTTGGTTCAATATTTGCACATCAAGTAATGTGATACACCATGTGTAGAAAATAAAGAATAAAATCATATGATCATATCAGTAGATGTAGAAAAAGCATTTGACAAAATCCAACATCTATTCATGATAAAAATTCTCAGCAAAGTGATATTAGAGGAAACATACCTCAACATAATAAAGGCCATGTACGACAAATCCACAGCTAACATCATACTCAATGGGGAAAAGCTAAAAGCATTTTCCTTAAGATCAGGAACAAGACAAAGATGCCCATTTTTATCACTATTATTCAACATAGTATTGGTGGTCCTAGCCATAGCAATCAAAGAAAAAGAAATAAAAGACATCCAAATTGGAAAGGAAGAAGTAAAACTGTCATCATTTGTAGATAATATAATACTATAGATTGAGCACCCTAAAGGTTCCATCAAAAAACTACTAGAACTGATAAATGAATTCAGTAAAGCAGCAAGATACAAAATTAATATTCAGAAATTGGTTGCATTTTTATATATCAATAATGAACTATCAGAAAAAGAAATTAAGAAATCAACCTCATTTATAATTGCATCAAAAAAATAAAATAAAATACCTAGGAATAAATTTAACCAAGGAGGTAAAAGACTTATACTCAGAAAATTATAACATTGAAGAAAAGAATTGAAAAAGATACAAATAAATGGAATCATATACCGTGTTCATGAATAGGCAGAATTAACATCATTAAAATGTGCATACTACCCAAAGCAATCTACAGATTCATTGCTTTCCTTATCAAAATACCAATGGCATTTTTCACAGAACTAGAACAAATAATTTTAAAATTTATATGGAACCACAAAAGACCCTGAAGAGCCACAGCGATTTTGAAAAAGAAAAACAAAGTTGGAAGTGTCACACTACTAGTATTAAACTATACTACAAAGCTATAGTAATCAAAATATCATGGTACTGGCATAAAAATAGACACATAGATCATAGAACTGAATAGAGAGCCAGAAATAAACCCACACTTATATGGTCAATGATCTATGACAAAGAAGGAAAGAACATACAATGAGGTAAAGACAGTCTGTTCAATAATTAGTGTTGGGAAAACTGAACAGATACATGCAAAAAAGTGAAATTAGACCATCTTCTTATAATATGTACAAGAATAAACTCAAAATGAATTAAAGACTTACAAGTAAGACCAGAAATCATAAAACTTCTGAAAGAAAACATAGGCTATAAATTCTGACATTATTCTTAGTAAATACTTTTTTCTGATATATCTCCTCAGGCAAAAGAGACAAAATAAAAATAAACAAATGGGACTACATCAAACTAAAATATTTTTGCACAGCAAAGGAAACCATCAACAAAATGAAAAGACAACCTACCAACTGGGAGAAGATATTTACCAATGATACATCCTATAAAAGATTGATATTCAAAATTTATAAGGAATAAAATTTTCCGGAAGGAAAATGTGGCAATGCGCATTCGGAATATGAAGATAGATAAATAGATATTTATCCTGTAATTCCACTTCTGTTATTATATCACAAAATAATGAGAGCTGTGCACAAAAACTTAAACTGCAAGTTATTCATGATGGGGTTACATATAATAGGAAAGACTTACTATCTGAAGAAGAAAAAAAAAATAAACAATTTGATTAAAAAAACAAGCAGAGGATTTGAATAGACATTTCTCCAAAGAGGACATATAAATGGTCCATAGACATGAAAATTTGCTCAACATCATTAATAATCAGAGAAGCACAAATTAGAACTACAACGAGATATTACTTCACACCTGTCAGAAAAACTATCATCAATAAATCAACAAACAACAAGTGCTGGTGAGGATGTGGAGGAAAGAGAACCCTCGTGCACTGTTGGTGAGATTGCAAATTGGTTCAGCCACTATGGAAAATAGTTTGGAGTTTCTTCAAAAAAAAAAACAAAACAAAAATAGAACTACCATATGACCCAGCAATTCCACTTCTGGGATTTATCTGAAGAAATCCAAAACACTAATTTGAAAAGATATGTCCACCCTCATGTTCATTTCAGCATTTTTTACAATTGCCAAGATATAGAAGCTACTTAATAGACTATTGACTAAAGAGGTGGTACAATATACAATGGGATATTACTCAGGCATAAAGAGAATGAAATCTTATCATTTGCAAAAACGTAGATGGATCTAGAGTGAAATAAGTGAAATAAATCAGGCAAAGAAAGAAAAATACTGTATGATTTTACTTTTATGTAGAATCTAAAGAACAAAATAAATGAACAAAGAAAACAGAAACATACTCATAGGTGCAGAGAAAAGCTGATGGTTGCCAGATGGGAGAGGATTTGGAGAATTGGGTGAAAACGGTGAAGGGATTATAAGTACAAACTGTTAGTTATATAAATGTCTAACCATTATTCTATACACCTGAAATTAATATAAAATAATTTCGAATGTCAACTGCAGTTGGAGAATAAAAAGCAGGTCCAAACAAAATTTTGAGTTTTGAGTATAAATAGTGCAAAAGGAAAAAAAAAAAAGTGGTATTATTGGAGTGATGGAGTATTATCTGACTTACTGCAGACCAGCCTTTTATCTTTGTAAAATTCAGGGCAAGATAAAAAAAAAAAAAAGGGATCCATATACCATACGTCTAAATATATATGTTATAAATCAACCTAAAAACTATTACATAAAATGTTTCATCTTCTTATTTTTACAACATGTATTTTGGCATCATGTGCCTCAGGTGGGCCGAGAGTTTCTGTCTCATGTGTCTCATTCTGGAACCCACCTGGCTGGTGGAAAGGCACTGGACACTGCTTTCTCAGCCTCAGTCACAAGTAAAGATGTTGTGGAACAGTTTCAGCTGAATTGGATAAACCTGTAAATCTGACTGAGAAAAAAATCCTTGTCATTTAAAGGAATTAAGATTTAGTGTAACATAGCCAAATGGTAGCACAATATAGCCTAAACTTAC
>NW_011888798.1:6986627-7007181 GCF_000151845.1 Pteropus vampyrus | reverse complement strand
TTTGTAAAATTCAGGGCAAGATAAAAAAAAAAAAAAGAGAGATCCATATACCATACTTCTAAATATATGTGTTATAAATCAACCTAAAAACTATTACATAAAATGTTTCATCTTCTTATTTTTACAACATGTATTTTGGCATCATGTGCCTCAGGTGGGCCGAGGGTTTCTGTCTCATGTGTCTCATTCTGGGACCCACCTGGCTGGTGGAAAGGCACTGGACACTGCTTTCTCAGCCTCAGTCACAAGTAAAGATGTTGTGGAACAGTTTCAGCTGAATTTGATAAACTTGTAAATCTGACTGAGAAAAAAATCCTTGTCATTTAAAGGAATTAAGATTTAGTGTAACATAGCCAAATGGTAGCACAATATAGCCTAAACTTACTAATATAGAAGTAAATTTACTATTGATCCCAAAAGTGAAGGGCTACCATAACACAAAACCTAAAATATGTAGCATTAGCTTCAAGTCTAGATATGGATAGCAAGGAAACTTGTTTGCAGTGGAAAAATGACCCATGTCATGTAGTGGCAAACTGAAATAACCAGGGAGAAAGATGATGTACCAAATGAGCTGTGGCTTTAAGAGGAGACATATTGTTAGTATAATGTTTTGGTTGCTATTGGCTGTGTTCGATAAGTTTCGACAAGAAAGACATGAATTGAGAAAATGATAAATTACAAGCAAGAGTAATAGAAATGGAGTAAAGAAATTCTGGAACTAGTAGTGTTGAAAGAGCCAATGCTTTTACACATTTTCATTTCCAACTGGTAAAAGATCAACTCAAAGGAGAAAGCTTTTAATGACAAAGGCCGATTAAAAAGAAAGCTCCTTGGGAAGGATAAATTTAAGGATATGACTATAACACCCATTTGAAAACTTCTGGATCAATTAAGAGAGCAAACAAAAATCCTTGCTGTTGGACAAATGGCAGAAGGAGAATAGCCTAAAGGTGTGGCTTCCCAGTGAAAATCTGATAGGCTTAAAGTGTCCACAATTAAACTTAGAGAAAGAGGCATGTATCAAAAGTAATTGTTGGTGTGGGTATTAGTATAAGGAACTAAATGAAATCAACTAGATAAGAAGCCATGTAAGTTTTTGTTAAGAGTTATGCTCCAAAAAGATCACCCATTATGGACTAAAAAAGAAAGACTGAGATAAAAAATGACACTTAGCCTTCAATTTTCTATACACGTATATTAGTTGAGGTAAAGTCTGGAAACCAGAGACTTTATAAGTATTACAAGGAATAGGAGATTTACTATGGGAATTTAAATTTACCCATTTATGCGTGGAGCTAGGAAAGTGAAGATCTTGGAGGTAGGATTTGCAGGATCAGAGAAATAGTCACTAATGACTATATCCTGAAGCACTAGCACAGAATGACAAGTTGGAACTTGCAGGAAAGTACAAGAAGCCTGAGCATCTCACTGACAGGGAGGGGTCTGGAGGACCTGGCAAAGGAGGAGCTCGTGGAGAATTCTGTGCAAGCCTGTGCAGGCCTATATCCAAGCTTAGGTGGACTCAAGACAGCTGCTGGTCAGTGTAGCCAGCTATCAAGATGAGCTGGAACAGGAGAGAAGAGGAGGCCCATCAGTCATCTCTATATATCATGTCTGACCACTATAACCCTCCAAGAGTAATGTCCTCTGCTCTCATCTGCCTTCCAAATCTGATGAAAGTTAATTTAACTGGCCAACTCTATCCTACACCATACAGAGAAGGATTCTTAGAAATGTAGTTTCCAAACTTAAAAAGGAGTCTAGGTGCTAAGTCAGCAATAGACAATCTAGTGCAAATGAAAGCAAGCTGAGATGCTGCTTAGCCCCAAGGTGATCATATTCAGATATGGCCAAGGATGAAAATGGAAAAGGTAGAGACTTCCAGAAGGTAGAGGTAAAGGTCAGAGAACATAACAGACTAAAAATCTACTTACAAGGACACAGACTAGGGTGCAAACTTGGGACAGTCCCCACTCCAGAGCATGAAGGTACATTTTGCTCAATTGCATTTCAAAATCTTTATGGACCAGTAACTGCTCTGTGTCTCCCATTGTTCCGCTTTCCAGACAGAAGGGCTTACTCATGTTATCCTGTCCCTATTCTTTTATTCAATTAGTGTTCAGTTTGTCACATAAATTTCTTTTAATTTGGCAGATGTTAGCAAACTATAATATAAGTAATAAATGTTATGTAAATATATAAGATATTCTATAACATCTAAGTAATAACATGAATTTCATATATAAACATATTATATAAATTACAAGTTATATATATTATACTGAATTATATAAATTTACCGATTCTTAATCTTAAATCTAAACTATATGAATATATTATGTACGTTATATATAACATATAATTTATACATTTTATACTTAATTTATTATTTAAAATTTTTATAATAAATGGTGACAGATTCCCTGTTTTGTGTCTTCTTCCTGTCTTCTTAATTCTGATTGAAAATTTGAATGTGAGAGCCTTTCAATTTGAGTAGGATCAAGCTAGAATGTGTGCAAAAATTAGTACAAAACCATCTCTATGACTGTTAAAACAAAATAGATGCTATCTCTCGAATGAACACATTAATATGTTTATGTCAATAACATCACAACTGTCCATCAAGGATGCCACATTTTATTAAATATCCAGAGGTTTGCTGAGAGGATCTTATAACCAAAATCAAAGTCTATGACAAGCTTTGTACATTCATTTTCTCTGATATGCCAAGCTAGTTACAAGTAAAAATTTTCTCCCGCTTTGGGTAGAATCACTTTCAGCATTCAGAGTCAAGAAATAAACTTAGAGAGCCTTATGTGTATCATCAGTAAATGCCTTCATCAATTGGAATTTCCAGAACCCCCAAAATGAATGTAGAAATGTAATATAATACTCATAAGGGGTAAGTCAAACAGATTTCTCTTTGCCATATACTTTAGCTATTTTTAGATTTCAGGTAGGCATTAAATTTGGGTTAAAGTTAAAGGTCATAGTTTTAACGACTTGATCTTAAATCACTTTGAATTATAGCGGGACAGGGGCCCACCGTATGATAGAAGCACTTTCGGTCACAAGGATATCTTCAGATTTCCTTCTCGGAACACTCCTCAATTTTTAATAAGTATCCACAGGTAAGCCCTGGTAGTTTGTAATATTTTAATATACTCTGGTTAATAATCTTTCAGCCACAAAACCTAATAAAGGGCAGAGAACAATGTGCTGTTCAATACATGTGGACGGTTGATTGATTTAGATTAGTGAGTCTTATAAAATGATATATTACACTAAAATAACAGCTGGAGACTCAGAATCTAACCTAGAAACAAAGATTCAAGGGGTTTTCAAATAGAGTTTCCTGAGGTCAGGAACCATATTTTTTTTTCATCCTTACGCTTAGGAGTCCAGCAAAGCACAGGGAAAAAGAAAAGCACTGTAAATGAGTGTGAAATTAATTAATTAATCAGTCAGATTCGTTCTCTACTTTTTGTTTAGAATGTACTAAACATCAGGAGTGCTCTTCCCCAATGTTATGCATCAAGGAAGGCTCATTTCAGGCACTTTCTCCCTACATCGCATAAACACAGATCTTTGGTTCTATTCTCCCTCCTTCTCAGACGCCTGCCGTTTTCACAAGTTTAACTCCAGAAACCTTGCAGCTGTTAAGTTTTAAGTGAAACTTTCCAGAGATACTTGATTTATCAACGTCCTTTTCATAATCTAAGTAGAGTACTGAATGGTAGACTTTAAGCACTAAACAAGCTGGTAGTCATAGTATGGGATATACATGCATAGGTAAGAAAATCAGCTTAAGAGTGTGTCTCCAAACCTTACAACACAGGTTTGAAGACAATAAGATAGATGCTATTGTCCCCATTTAAAATATGAGGACATTTAGAATTTACTGTGGTGTTTTTCAAAGGGTAGCCCTGGACTGGTAGTGTTAACATCATCTGGGAATTGTTTGGCAATTTCATGGGCCCAACCAGACCTGTCAAATCAGACTCTGGGGAGGGATCCAGCACTCTATGTTTCAATAAGTGTGCTAAAGTTTGAGAACCACTGCTTTAGAGAGTTCAAGTGACTTGGCCTGCCCAGAATCACACACAGATGAGGAAGGCAGAGCTGGGAATTCAATCTATGTATGCAATGCCAGTCTCTCACCTTCTAGTGTGCCCTATTTTCTCATGTTAGGGAGTCACTCTCCCACTTCTTCAGAAGGCCATCCCCACACTAGAGTTGAAATTCAATAATGGAAAAGATGAATCCAGTTCCTAGAAGAGCCTCACAGTCTCAGAATTTTAAAGACTCTTAAGAATCATACATAAAGTCCAAATTATACATAAAGTTCAAAGAAACAAATATATAACTTTCCTGATTAAAATATAACACTGTACTGCAGGTTCGAGGTACTGAAGCTTGGGGTATGCAGTTCTGGCAGCTGGAAGAATATGCAAGGAGCCATGGGCAGATGCGACATAGTTTTTTCAGGCACAGCTCCAGCTCCCCCCAGCCTGCCCAGGTGGGGATGTTCTTATAACAAGATACATAATAGTGGCTTAAGGCCAGGTACTATAATCAATCATAATCTACAGGTTGTATAGGACACTGTATCTAAGGTCACCTGGGACTCTATACCTAAGGCCACCTGGGACACTGGAGCTAAGGCTGCCCAGAAACCACACGGCTTGCTGAGAGGGAGCCTGACTACATCTGTTTGTCAGTTCCCTCACCCAACAAACACATATAATAATTTTTACTCAAAAAAAAAAAAAAAAATAGAGATCAGGAAGGATTTTCTAAGTAGAGCTTTACTATTCATTTTATTCAATGCTTTATTTAAAATTTCTCTTTGTGGTTCTCAAAAATAACTTTTCATCTGATCTGATTCTGACAGTGACCAGTTGTTTAAGAGGTTCAGTAGTAGCTCATAGAGTTTATGGTTTGGATACATGTAATTTGTGTTCCAATTAGCCATTTTTTCTTCCTTGACTTGGGCAGACCTCTTCAAACCTCTAAGAAGAGAATGAAAATTAAAGACAACTCTGAACTGGCTTTATTGGAAGTGGCATAGTACATTAATTGGAGACCCAGGATTTGGCATTCGAATCACTTCGATTTGACTTCTACAATTTACTATGTCAAACAATTCATGTAGGTTCCTTCTGCCTCAGTTCACCATCTAAAATGGAAATAACAACTGTACCTACCTCATAGAGTGGCTGGGAGGATTTTATAAGATAACACAATGAAGCATTTGGCACAACTCTGGCACATAATAAGAGCTTAATAAATGTTAGTTTATCATTATTAATACTATTACTATTAATACTAATACTATTACTATTATAATTATTAGCCATAGGAGAATACTACAACTGAGGCTTAAATCTGTCATTTGCACATATATTTATTTATTCAGGATGTTGCTTCCCTTTATGCCATTCTTCACAATATTTTTTAGAGCGGTTTTAATTTTCAGTAGCTGTTTTTTCAGCATGTGTTCCACTCCCCCAGTATACAAACCCATAAACTCATACACCCATTCATTCCCATGACTCAGGTTGTTTCATTTATGGTCCAGAGTAGAGACCTCTTTATGAAAGCTGATTATAGGAGTGACAAGTACTATGGACCCTTTCACTGAAAGGGTCATTGCCACCAGTCTCTGGATCCTGACATTTTTAGTGACTCATTCTATTCTATTGAGATCAGTTCTTCCCTCTTCACACTCCCTCTTTTAAACAAAAATGCTGCTGTAAATGGGTAACTTACTAAACCATCAGATTGAATAAATTATCAGATTGAACGAGAGAAGTGAGGATCTTGACTGTATTGAATGCTGCTGGGAAAAGGAGTGAAAGAATTAAAAGTTCTCCAATGAGTGACTTGAGATGCCAAAAGCAAACCTGTGCATTAGATATTAGTCTGTAAAAGGTGACAAAGGACTCCGCTTTTGAAATCAATAGAAATTTCTATATACACAGTTTCATCTAAGGAATGTTAGTTCCCTGACCTACCCGGGATCAGGATAAAAATATTGAACACTAATATCTTCACAATAACTAGCTTGGGCAAACCTGATAATAAACAAATAAACAAATCAATCAATAAATAAATGAAAAAGATGAATATGGATGAATGGATGGATGGTAGGCAGATCATTTCACATACATGTATCTTCATGAAATCTTTAAGCAGAAACAAACACACAAAGACTAGGAAAATTAAAATTAAGGAACTCAGTGCCAATCTTTCCACCTATATATATTAACCCCACAACTTTGGTCTAACTGGCACCATAGAGGTACACAATTTAGGTAAAAAAAAGTCAGCACTAACAATGAGACAAACAATTGTAATGGTCAATCTCATTAGAGTCTCTTTCGACAGTAAGGAGACTGGGTCATCATTAAATTAGCTGACTTGAGATCCCAAGCTGCAAAATTAGCATCTCCACCCTCCCAAACCCATCACTATGTAGCATGGCCAATTACACTCAACAAGCATCAGCATGTGTGGGCTTTAACTGCTACAGTCAGTTGCTATGGATGAGTTGGGCACGTTTCCAATGTCTTCCTAAGAATGAAAATAAACATATATTCAAATGAAGGTAAACAATGACCTAATGGGAAACGTTCAGTCAAGCGTCTGACAACCAGTTCAGACTGGCACCTTTATTCCTTTTAGTTTCATCTGTCCCTCCCAGCTAGTAGAATGATGAGACACCAGCACAGAGCTGAGGAAGGGAGGGGAGTGGTGGTCCTAGCAGAAGTCCAGGTGTTTTGCCCAAACCCTGATTATGACAACGTATCCAGCAGTGGCAGGCATTCTATCTGGAAAAACCTGATAGCTCTATCAGACCCTGCTCATTCAAGCGACTCCAGAGGCCCCCTTTTCATCCTCAGCTTGAGGCAGATCTCAGTGGGCTGAAGGAGTATGAGAAATGGAGATAAGTGCTAGCTACAATTACAGAGATATGTTTGTGCTGCTGTAATTAGGGTTGTGTTGAAGCTTCTATTAACCTTTGCATTGCCAGCATTTTCCCACTTGGTATTCCAAGTGAGCAACAGCATTTAAATTAGGAAGAAACATAAGCTGCTGAGTTACAGGCCCATGAAAAGGGTGGAAATAGACAGCAGTAGACAGGGACAGCCTCTATTGAACTGCTAAACAAGAAAAGCAGGGGACGGTAATAGTGGCTCTCACACTGCTGTTCTTGTATTCTTTGATGTGGAAGTAATTTCTGGTGATGAGGTGGACTTACAGCAGTGTCAATTGAGAGAATCTGGGCACTAAAAAGGTCTCAAGAATTTATCAAGGACTTTGCTTTGCCTGAGTTAGGTTCCCTGACCAAGTACTTTTCTTTAAACAGTGCAGGATAATAATTTTCGGACCATTTAGAAACAAAATATATAGACTTTTTTATTACCAGTTTAATAACTCTTTGTATTTTATAACTATTATCTCATTTGACCCTCATAATAATCTTGTAAGACGTATAGAATATGTGTTGTTAGTGAATTTCCTTTGACAGAGATTGAAAATAAGCAGAACAGATAAGTAACTTTTTCAAAATCACACAGCGAGTTAATTTCAATTCTTCATTGCGCCTATGCTATTCGGCCTTAAATTCTGTTAAAACTGAAAACAAAACAATAATCTTTTAAAAACCAGATTCCATATTTCCTGCCATATTGTATTTGCTTCTAATACCCATGCATAAAACTAAAATGAGTGATACTGTCACTATCTTTTCACCAAAACTGTCTGATTCTCTTTCCTCAAATCTTAGTCTTAGAAATTTTGAAATGGCGCTAATTTGAGTTCAGTTCTTTTTGTTTTCATTAGTAGGTTAAAATTAATTATGTTAAATTTTATTCATTTAAATCTTGTTTAGAATGATGTTTACCCATCAAATGTAAGGCCAATTTCAAATCCATCTGGCCCAGTGATCTGACTGACATTTGCTGCTGTGTGTTGAACAAGCGTGGATTGGGGAGAGTCTGAGTTGATAATCAAGAAAACCAAGGCTAATTTTCAAAAGGCTTGGGCTAAATTAGTGATTCCCAAACTTGCTGATGATAAAAACAACCTGGAGACATTTTAAAATGTCTAGATTCCACTGGAATTTCCAGTTGTAAGAAGTGCCCCAGATGATTACTTCACTTAGCTAAATTTTTAGAAACAATTGTGCTAAATGTTCCTTTTAAGTGAAAACCAAATATAAAAAGCAGATATCTTGGTTTCATTTTTTAAAAATCTTAAAGGTTCATCTTAATTCAAGAAATTGAAATTTATGTCAATGGATCTTTGGAAAATAAAAATATTATGAAGTATGGCTACGGTTCACTACATAATATATTTCGTAAAATTTTGGTTATAATTTTGTCTTTAGGCCTCAGTCCTTTTCAAAATCTCTGTGTCACAAGCAGCTAAACCAGGTAAAGCACTGTGTTTGGCATAGAGTGTATAATAAATATTTCATTAAAGAATAAATTGAGAAAATAGCAACTCAAGTTCCCACCTCTCTATAAAGTCCTCACCCATCTTTCCAATAATTTTGTAATATTTTTCCTTTTCTCATACATCTGTTATAGACATAGCCTACTCCATCCCACCATGCATTTGATCCAATTATATTCTATTATTCCTGTAAGGCAGTACAATGTAGTAAAAAGAAAAATGGCTTTAGATTCAGACACACATGAACAAGTTTCTTAGCTGCAAACTTCTAAGCTGCAAAATAAGAAAATGCTAAGTAGTATCTCAACAGGTTATTGAAAGCATTAAATGAGTAATGTCTGCAAAGTACTAGACTATAAACTATTTGAAGGTATGAATTTTTGTCTTCTCAGCATTTAATACAATGCCGAGGTTACTGTAAGAGCTTAGTTTGTAGTATTTTCCTTCCATCATTCCTTAAATGATCTACAAAGCCCTCAAAATCGAGGATCAAGCCTTACACTTGTTTCTATTCCCTTGCTCTGTCCTTCATCGGTTATGCTGAGCATACACTCAAATAATTGTTGATTTAGAGCACAAAGAAATGGCACAGGAAAATAAGAAAAGAAGAAGAAAGATGGAACACTGAAGAAAATAGAAAAAAGGTACAAAAGAACTTCATATTCTAGAAAGGGTGGTCTCATTCTCAGTAATTCTCTTAGGTGCCAGGGAACTAGCCCTCAGTGTAGATCAGAATTGACATACTAAAATTGCCAAGCAGGAGCTGTTTCTCACAGCCATAATTGTTTGCAGTTTTATTCTGTTCCAACAACTTAGGTTTACGACTTAGATTCAAAGCCAAGAGTAAATGTTTGATTTTACCTAAACTGTATATTATTCTCTCTGAAATATAGTTTTTATTTACAGAGCCATTTCTCCTTATTTGGAAAGCTCAAATTTTCTTTCAAATATAATCCATGGTTGTTTTTTTTTTTTTAATTTTAAAGTCAAATGGAAAAGTAAGAGTTATGTACTATACATGGACCAGAAGTCTCCATATATCTAGCTAGCCCCTCCCCAAAAATACAAAAATTGAAATAAGTGGGAAAAAAATTCTTAAGTGGCATTCATTAATTAGCCTCATTATTTTAGAACTAAAAAGCCATTAGCCTTTTATAGATGAGAACCCAAAAATGACACCCAAATAGGTTAATTGACTCACCTTAGAACAAATGAGCCTAAATTCCAAGCAAGATGATTAATTTATATTTCTAGAAATTTTATAGGATTCTTATATTTTAGATCCATAAGTGATCTTAGAAATTCCCAAGTCTAACATATCACTCCCAAATAGAAATACCCAATACAGCATTCCTGATTGTGCTGCCTGAACAGCACCTGTTAGAGCTAATCATTCCCTCACAGCCATCTTATTTAATTTATCAAATTTCATTTTTATATCAAACCATAATATCCCTTTTTCTACTTTTTGTTCCTAGTTCTGATCTTTGAAAATGGATTAATTCTGCTCCCCTTTCTCTTTATATTTTCACTATTATTTCAAGATTTATTATATTCCAGATTTCTAAATACTTTATGACCTTGGTCTCCTCCAAATATTCTTTAGTCAGTATTGATGTTGTTGAGAATGATGATGTTAATAAAGGCGAAAATAATTATGAGAACAACCTACATTTATCGAGTGATTTCTATGTGTCACACATTATGAAAAATCATTAGCATTTATCATCTCTGTTTTGTTCAGTGCTATATCCACAGCACCTAGAACAGTGCCTGATATATGTTAGGAATTCCATAAATATTGGTAAGACATCCTCATCAAAATTCTTTAAAGTAGGCACAATTAGTGTATGTATATATATTTGTATAAGTTAGATATTGAAGTTAGGCATTTTGACTATAGAACTTTACACATGTACTTAACCATTGTGTTTTATACTCACAAATGTTTTTCCCTCACAGTAACACAGTTGTAACCATTGATCCCACTTATTAGCTGGTATATGTAAAGGTCTGGCATCCAGAATTAGACTAGAGCATTCTAGAGTTCTGTCCATGAGGATTGAGTCCCATAGGATACAAATAAACTATTGGTTCTCCCTTCTTTTAAAAAATATATCTCTTGCCCCCCAACCACTGCAAGCTACCACTTCATTTCTTTTATTCCCTTTTCAGAAAAATTTCTTTGCAGTATTATTTAACTCACTATCTCCAATGCCTCTCCTCCTGTTATCTCTCAAAACCACTTAATTTACTTTTTCCCCAGATCCTCCAACAAAATTGCTCTCACCATCTTCAATGACTTCTACTGTTCTAAATCTAATAATATATAGTCCTGATCTTACATACTTACTTACAATGAACACAGTTAAGCCTCACTTCTCTTCTAACCACTTTCTTCACTTGCCTTTTAGAATGCCAACTCTTTGAGATTCCACCTAACTCACTAAGCAGTCCCTCAGTCTCTAATCCTCTTCTTTATCATGAGCTATTGGTATTGAAGCTATTGGTATTGTCACAGGGCTCAGTCCTTGGTACTCTTTATCTATCCTTTCTGCATTGCTGATCTAACCCCTTTTCATGGTTTTATGCACAATCTCTGTACAAAGACTCTGAAATGTACAATTCTTGCCCACAACCCTCTCTTCAACACCATATCTAAAAGTCCAACAGAAAACCTAAACACAACTCTTGATCTCCGTTCACTCCAAATCCACTCCACCCATAGCTTTCTCTACCTCACTCGATAGAAAATCCATTACTGCTCATGGTTAAAATCCTTGAAATCAACATTGACTCTTCTCTTTCAATCCATCGGACAGTCAATCTGTCAGAAAACTCTAATAGTAAAAACTTCTCTATTTTTTAATTAAAAAAAAAAAAATCTTATTATTTCACTCCTCCACTCAAAACCTTGCAGTGGGTATCTATTTCAGAGTAAAGGCCAAGTTCTTACAACGTCTTATCATGTCCTGCCTAATCCACCCATCTGTTCCCTTTTCTAACCCCATCCTCATTAATTCACTTAATCCTCAGCAAAAAAACCCTTTGACAGTTTGCTGTTCCTATGTTACTAGTGGGGAGATTGAGGCTCAAAGAAGTTGTATAATTGATTTAAGATTAAAAGACCAATGAAAGGTATATACAATGTGACTCTAGTAACTGTGCTCATTATCATCAGTCCATTTGCTTAACCAAGAAGCAACTTGATTTTCATTGCAGAACCCTGAAGAGACTCAGAAACTGGTGGTATTTAGTTTCCCTAAAAACAAAAGGTGAGCGTAGGGCTAAAAACAGGAAAATTCATGGAAAATATGATTAGTTCCACTCTTCATCCTGTTCAGACAGGTAATGGATTCTCCCAACCTTGGAAGAGAAATGGAGGTTTACATGATGGTGAGCCAGAAGGATACTGGGCTGGCGGGCACCAGTCATTAAGGCGTGGGAAGCCATAGTATTCCTCAGTTTAAAATGAGAAAGTATTCTTCCTTATACTTCTCATCACTGTTCATATGAACATTTTAAAAACAATTTTTAGGGTATTAGCATGGAGGAGTATAGACCTGGCTAAACAGCTTAGCCAAAAAATTTAATGACTAATTTTTTTAATTGGTTCTAGACTGAGACCTTGTATAACAAGTTTCAGCCTGGAGAAAATTTTTTATGCTGCAGTAATGAACCTCTGATAATAGAAGATTTAATGAAATTTCAAATAGGCCATTAATTGTAACATGCCAATATAATAACAAGAGGATTAAAATTTGTCTCAACTAAACAAATTCAATACAGTTTAAGTACTTTATTTGAAATTAAACTTTCCCGACTATATATTTTGATAGCAAATCTTGAAAAGTTAAATACTGAAACAGATAGCAAAAGAGTTTTGTGGCAAATTATGGAAATGTGCCTGAAGAGCTTCAAATATAAAAACTTTAGAAATTAGATCAAACATAAAATAAATTGAGGATAACACAGTTGTCGTATGTGTATATTTACAATTTCTTATGCTTTTTGAAAGAAATTTTTGTGGAAATGTGATTTTTCTGGGGTAAATCTTGAAATATTTGTGACTTTTAATTTATTTTTCCAAAATAAGGTTACAAAACAGGAAAAAAGATTAGACAGAGTGTTATTATTGAGTGTATTGAGTGTAAATTTTGGAAAACAGATGGTGTATAGAGGGAGATAAAGGAAAAACATGAGTGGTAATAGCTACTGTGTTGTTTTTCTTAGAGTGGTATAATGGTGTTGGAGAGAATTATATAGATTCTAGCTGCATTGTGGGGTTTGTATTAAAAAGCCTTGCTGGTGGGTTGGGTGTGGGAGGTGAGGATAGGGAGGAATTAGAGATGATGAACAAGTTTCTAGCTTGAGCAACTGACAAAAGATGATGCTATTTACTTAAAGCAGGTGGGGGTAGGGTGAACAGGTTTGTGGGGTGTGGACTCACAAGTTCTGTTTGGGACTTCCTAAGTTTGAGAAGCTTGTGAGTCATCCAACTAGTGAAATCAAATAAGATGTTGAATATCCAAGTCTGGAGTCATCTCCACTAAATCATCAGCAATGAACACAGTGTTGGTCGGTGTCATTACTTTTGTATGGAGTAAGTGGCCACCCTGAAAAGAAGTGTGCGTGGTATAGTGAGAAAAGTCTGGAAGGAAAGCAAGAAAATTTAGATTCTTTTTTCTCCCTTTCTATTATTTAGATGTGGAATTCATTCCGACTTTCTAGAACTCACAATGGTGCAATTGTTTATAATATACACTCTGAATTCAGAATACCAGGATCAAATTTTAGCTGTACTTCTTAACTAGCCGTATAACTTTGAAAAGTTATTTAAGTTCTCTGTTTTTTAATCTCAGCTATAAAAGGGGACGTCATTGTAACTATTTCACAATGTTTTTTTGAGAATTAAATTAATATGTTTGCATACACACACATAAATATCACTTAATGTTATACCTGGCTAGTAAGTGCTATTTAAGTGTTTGCTATTATTGTTGTTGTTATTATTATTATTATAAGAATTAGCCTATGATGACATCATTTAAACTATTGATATTTGTTCAAAATAATATTATGCAGAAACCAAATATGTAAAAGAAATAAAGATAGAATAGCTGTGTCTAGAAGCTAGAACCTAGGTATCCCTTCCACCCCCAACTTGGCATTTTTCCTTCCCTTTCCCACCATGGCATCCACTAAGAAGTATCTGTAGAACTTCTGAAAACCACCAAACTAGATAATATTTTGAAAGTGAGGGAAAAATAAAGGTGTTTTCAGATATACAAGCAACAAAGACTCTACCATCCATAAATCCTCACTAAAAGAACTCTGCTTTGGCAACATGAAAAACAAAGCCAGAAAGTCAGTCTCTCTTACTGGAATGATACTTCTTCTTTATTTGTCCTGTACCATCTGGAGGGTCCCCCACATGCATCACAATCCTGACCTTCCTCATCCCATCCCATCCCCAGTTTACTCAGTCATCCTCTGACAAGAAATGAGTTAACATGACTGGAAATTTTGAAAGGAGAGACTGGGCTTAAGTAGGCCAGTCCCTTCTTCTCCTCTTCTGACTGGTGCAAGGTCTGGCTATGATCCAAGGTCTGGCTGTTATCCAAGGCCTAGCTGATCCAAGGCCTGACTGGTCCAAGGTCTGGCTGGTCCAAGTTCTGGCTGTGATCCAGGCCCATGGCTAGGAATAGGACTCCAGTCTTAGAAAATATATAAACATACTTCAGCTTATTGTATCATGCATGTGTGGGTGAATGCCACTTTTGTACTCTGCTATGTGAGTAGCCATGCAGTCTTTTGGAAAAAGAAAGAAAGAACAGCAGGAAAGAGCAGAAGGAAAGAGAGCAGAAAGAAGGAGAGAAAGAAAGGGAAAAAGAAGGGGAGAGCAGAAGAGAAGAGCAAGAGGGGAGCACAAGAAAAGGGAGCAGGAGAAGTGCACACAAGACTGCGTGCCCTGTGCAATAGACTGCACTCCCCAATAGAACTGCACTTCCCAACAGAAGTGTGCTCCACACAATAAAGTTGGTGCCTGCCATTTCACCCTTGTGTCTGCTTTTTGTTCATTCTTCCAACTGGGCCTCACACCATCAAACCTTCTGGGTTGGGTCAGTAATACCTTGGACCCTGACAGTTGGCTTAGTTAGCAGGATAGAGCCGCTTGGCCTCGACGCTGACACTTTCTGCTTGGGACCTAGGCTGCCTGCAGGGAAGTAACTTATGGGGCACATAGGGACAAAGTGTGGGAAGGTTTGCTCTGGTCAAGCACTGCTTATGACTTGGTTAGTCATTAGAAAACCCATTTGTCCACCAATGGTAATTTTTTCCAATATCAGCTCTACCAGTAAAAAGGTCATATTTTGGTCACTATTGTGAGTGCCCAGCCTGGCTGGCCCAAGGTCTGGCTGTGATTCAAGGTCTAGCTGTTATCCAAGGCCCGACTGACCCAAGGTCTGACTGGTCCAAGGTCTGGCTGTGATCCAGGCTCCCGGTTAGGAATAGGGCCCTGGATTTAGCATTAGTGTAGATGGGTGCTTGCACCTAAAATATGTAAACATATTTCAGCTTATTGTATCACACATGTGTGGCTGAAGGCCACTATTGTACTCCGCTATGTGTGGAGCCATGTGGTCCCCTGGAGAGCAGAAGGGGAGCACAGAAAGGGAAGGAAAAGAAGTATGCCATGCGCCCCCTGCAATAGATGGCACTTCCCCCAATAGAACTGCACTCTGCACAATAAGTTGGGGCATGCCGTTTCATTCTCATGTCTGCCTCTTGTGCATTCTTCCAAGTGGGCATCTCCACATCAAACCTTCCCCTTCTCAATCAGCTTAGCGCTGACAACTATATTCCTTATACTTTTGTCTTATTTCTTAATTTGTTCGTAACTTGGGTGAGAAAAAAGTGTGTTATTTAGAAGACCTCCTTGACAAAGTGTGGGACAAAAGAAACAACAATGAACTCAGAAAAGAAACAAATATGTTGGCAAATTCCTGAGCTAAGAAAAGTCCATCACAAAAACGAAATTGTCTATCCTAAGGAAACTGGATTTTATCCTATGTGAAAGAACAACAATTTAATCAAGTAAATTGAAAGATCTAATTGGCTTTGTTGAATGATTCATGAATTGGGCAGCATCCCATCTAGCAACTAGAAGGGAGTTCTGAGGTGTTGTACAAAATGAGAAGATTTTATAGGCAAAAGGAGGGTGGGACAATAAGATTAAAAGAGGAGATTATTTCAAGCAAGGTCACCTTCCTTTAGAGAAGGGCAGAGGGTCTTATCAGACAGATTACTTCACTAATGTTGACCAAGAAATTCCAGACTGATTGGTTTAAAATTCTCTACTGGGAGAGACTAAAGCTGAAATTAGGTTAAGTGTTAGTGGAGCTTACCACAAGTGACTCCATTTTGGGTCTATTGTTTCTTTTTAACACCTACATGGAAGCAAAGGCCATGAGAACACTTTCAATCAAAGGTGACATGACCCGATTAATATTTTGATTATTTTCTTAGGGTCAGCCAATAGGAAGAAGAGAACACTGAAAAAATGGGATCAGGATAGAAAGAAAAGGTGACATTTTCTAAAAATCAAATTCTCTTGCTTTATAATTTTGTCTAAGACTGTCTCAAATGATGATGTTATTTTTTTTCTCAACCTATTGCCTAATTTTGAACAGTTGGTTGGCTGGCTCGGTAAGATTTCATTAAGCCAAGCAATCAGATAAGCAAATCTTATACTGCGTTTTGGATCTCTATCTCACCCGTGTTTCAAAACATGCTTTACAACTTTACATTCAAAAAAAAGAATGAAGTAATGTTTCTCTTCTGACCCCCAAAGTTTACATTTTATGGAATATCCATGATACATTATTATTTCGAGTTTAAGAGGCAAAATATTGATAGTCACAAAATGATGGCTTGAAAATTAAAATTTGTGGCTATAAAATAGACCATTTATCATTCACAAAATCAGTACCAATGTATACTACATTACTGCAGTTTTCCACCCCCTACCCCTCTGGAGACAATTATTTAGCAATGTCAGAGAAGGTTAAGTGCCCAATGATATGTCCAAGCTATAAGTTGACACTTGGTTCCTTATCTTTCTGAGTCTTCTATTTTTGTGCCATTTCTGTGAGTAAGACACTTCCATCATACCTACAGTAACTGATTTTGACCCTCAAATAAAGTGATTGGTTTCTGCCACAAACATGTATTAAATCCCATGGTTGTTCAGCACTCACTGTACCAAGCATTGGGTATATAGTAAGTCTTCACTTAACATTGTCAATAGGCTCTACAACTTTAAGAGAAATGGCTTGTAACAAAATCAATTTTGCCGTGAGCTAATTGATAAACAAGAGTTAAGTTTGTACACATCTCCTCATTGTTATAATGCATTGATGTTGAACGAAAGGATGTTATTTCAGGACCCACTGTACTGGGATGTGCAAGCAAGACAGGATGCAATTCATATTTCCAAAGAACTTTCAATCTCCTAGGGAGATCAAAAGCACAAACAAGCAGAAAGAGCAGTGATAATAACACCCCCATACTTACTTCCTAATGGTTCCTTTGCCTATCAGAAAATTCCACGACATTGTCCTCTACCTGATGAGGAACTTTTTTGAGAAGAAAGAGCAAAAGGATACTCACCTAACTAGGCAAATCAGACAAATCAACTGGGATGATAAATGCACACCATCAAATTGTCTGATCTCCAAGCAGGGTCACTTAGGAATTTACATTCTTCACCTGCTGTGTTATTATTGTTTGTTTTGTTGTTGTTGTTGTTTTCTACACAGCTGCCAAGTGCTTCCTTTCTGGGTTGACTACATTCATCTCAATAGAACCCTCTTTCTAAAGTGCAGGACTAGCTATTTCCAAAGTCCAGTTATTTTCCTCCCCACAGACCCCTAGAAAATATAATGTGTTAAAAAGGAAACTCATTAACAGAAATCTTACCCTGAGTAGTTAAAACAAAGACTTCTCTAGCTTTCTAACTGGGAAGTTCAAACAGTGAATTTTAGGCGTGGCTAGATCATAGTGTTCAAATAATGTTCTGAAGGGTTTGACTTTCTCACTCTAACTTTCTGTTTTGCTCTGGGCAGATTCTCTCTCACAAAGTGACAAAAATGGCCATCAAGAACTCTAGGATTATATCATCCTTATAGCTAACAATCCATCTCCTCCCTCCACCCCACCACCATTGTCTCGTTCCTCAAAACTGCAGCAAAAGTTCCAGGAATTATTCACCAGAGAAATGCTAAAAAAGACAAAAATGTATATCCACTTCACACAGAACTCCTTAAATATTTTCTAAAGGTTTTTATACTAAAGAGAAGCAAAACATAGTGAAATTACAATGACAAATAGCTTAATACTTATGGATTTCTTTCTGGAGTTTATGGAAATATAAATGGAATTAAGCCAGCTATTTCTTAGCTCATTTTTTTCTGATTGTACTATTTCTCATTGTACTATTTAGAAACATCTTCACCCAACACCTTTATTTAGGTTTTTGTTTCCAGGATGATGCTCACGGGCTTTCTCAACTTTATGGTTGGCATCTTTTCTTTCTAATTCATAGAGCCAATACTAGAATGGAATTATGTAGCCATTAGTTATAGATAATAAGTATAAAGAGAGCCAAGTAAGATTTAACTTCTAAGAAGAAAACTCTAGACTGTCTATCTATATCTAATGTCTTTTGACTTCACGTAGGAAAGTCAACGTATTTAATTCCTTTATGCTTGATCTATTCCTTATGCCAACATTTAAAAAAAATTTTTCAATTGCGGTTGACATTTAATATTATTTTGTATTAGTTTCAGGTGTACAGCAAAGTAATTAGACATTTTTATAACTTACAACATGATCCCCTCGTTTAGTCCAGTACCCACCTGGCACTATACATAGTTATTACAATATTATTGACTATATTCCTTATGTTCTACTTTATATCCTCATGACTATTTTGTAACTATTGATGTGTACTTCTTAATCCCTTTACCATTTTCACCCAGCCCCACAAATCCCCTTCCATCTGTCAACCATCAATTTATTCTCTGTATGTGTATGTTTTTGTTTTCTTTGTTCATTTATTTTGTTCTACATAAGTGAGATTATATATTTGTCTTTCTTTGTCTGCCTTATTTCACTTAGGTCCACCCATGTTGTTACAAATGATAAGATTTCTTTCTTTTTTAATGGCCATGTAATATTCCATTGTATATACGTACCTCCTCTTTTTTATCCAATCATCTACTGATGGGCACTTGGTTTCTTGTATATCTTGGTGATTGTAAATAATGCTGCAATGAACATAGGTGTGCATATATCTTTTCAAATAAGTGTTTTGAATTTCTTCAGTTAAATACCCAGAAGTGGAATTGCTGGATCATAAGGTAGTTCTATTCTTAATTTTTTGAGAAACCTCCATTCTGTTTTCCATAGTACTATAACATTCTTTAACAATGGTCGCAAACACAGGCTGTCTCTGAGATTGGAACATGGCAAGCTGGTGCCAAGCTTTAAGAAATTTTCACAAGAAGGGCAGAGTCCAGGCACTCTTGAAGATGAAGATGAAGATTACACACATTCCCCTCATTTGAGCGGGCCCCTTGCTCTTGCTATTCTCTACAGAAAAGTGGATATAATGTAAAATACTCACTGCCTATAAGTGTGAGAAAAACAAGTTTTCCTTATATGGTAGGGAGAAGACATCAACACTGTATTAATGATGTATTACTTGAGCATGATCAAGATGAAAATATTGGTATGGCAAAAACAAATGTTTAATGCAAAGTAAAAGAATCTAACTCCTAAAATGAGAAGGAAATATCTCACAATCGCTTCACACTAAAAATGAATTTAATAAGAGCATAAATTCAATTTTTTAAGTGACTCAAAAATAAATGAATAAAACAATTGTATGAGATGAAAAGAGAATTTACCTGAGAAAAATGATTGAAAATACCATTGTTCTCTGGTTGCAAAATTCTTTTGCTCCTCCTTCTTTAAATAAAATATAGCTGATGAATCCAGGAAATGAAGTGGACTCATTGTTTGAAGAAATTCCCTAGAATACCATCTGTTTCCTGCTTCGAAGATTATACCTTCCCTCAGATTTGGAAAGATCGAGGCTTCATGAAGACACTGGTGAAAACTTGGCAAATGCTCACATGTCCATACATATAAGCACACACATGCACAAACATCAGTGGAAAGGAGTAAATATTTGAGACATATTGAAGAGTTAAAATTTTTGTGATTCTTTAAGAAAGTAACATAAATTGACAAGTATGTGCGGTCATTATTATTGGTCTTCCTCCTACTCACTACTGCCAACATCCCATTCTCTGTTCCCCATTCTAGCGCTCTGCTTTGGTCCAGGGAAAGCTGACCCCGGAGACTCATTAGCTTTGCTCCCTTGGTTCAGTCTTCCAGGTGAACAGGAGATCTGAGGTGGGAGGAAGAAGAAGTGTAAGTCTCTTTTCCCCTCTCCCCCCTGCTTCCAGGCATGTCTCTGGCGGTAGATGTGACCCTCCATAATTCCAGCTTATGTCAGAGGGACCCCTCTTCCACATGTCTGCTGTCAGTGAACTCCAGGAAAACTATCTCCTCCTCTCATCCTTGTGGTCCTAGGGGTGGTAGTAGCTACAAGCTGTTGTTATTCTCTGGGATTTTACTGTTCCTTGTTATTTTTCTTCACCTTGCCCTCACCCTAACCGTGATCCTTTCTTTAATATTTCTAAATTTTAAGCATCTAAAGTGAATTCTGTTTCCTCCTAGAATCTTGATCTGTAATAACAGAAACTGTTCTTAGTCAAGTTGCAATAAATAAATACATTTGAAAGAGCAAAGAAAAATTTAAAAGGCTCTGCTGAATATGGCATTTCTAGAAACAATAATAAATGCAGGAGAAAAAAGAGGTGAGGAGGAAATGGAGAAGGAAAAAAAGAAAGAAAGAAAGAAAGAAAGAAAGAAAGAAAGAAAGAAAGAAAGAAAGAAAGAAAGAAAGAAAGAAAGAAAGAAAGAAAGAAAATGAATCTAAAATATTTGAGAGAAG
>NW_011888798.1:6964840-6985248 GCF_000151845.1 Pteropus vampyrus | reverse complement strand
ATAAGAAAATATATAATTTTTATTAAAAAGAAGACTAGAAAGTCAAAATGTTAACAACCATATATTTGTATGGAGGGAAATGAATTATTTTGGTGTTCTTTATAAATGTTTGTTTCATCTCTTTAAAAAACACAATACTAGACCATTTGAGAGATATGGAAAGGTTTAATAATTTGAGACAGCGTATTGTAAGATAAAGAGTATTCAATTATCTATTATTGCATAACAAATCACTACAAAGTTAAATGGTGTAAAATGACAACTGTTTTATCGACTTATAACTCTGTAGGTCAGGCATTTAGGCACTGCACAGTGAGAATGACTTGTTTCTGCTACATAATGTCTCATGCCTCAGGTGAGGTGGCTTAAATATCTGGGGGATGGATGGAATGGCTCAACACAGGCCACATGTCTGAAGTCTTGGTCCGATTCTCAAATGGGCACCTTGATTCTCCTCTGCCTGGTTTCTCCATGGCTAGCCTGCATAGTCTCAGAGCTACAAGAGGAAGCATTGCAAAGAAGACAAGCCCCCCATAGGCAAGCACTTATTAAGCCTCGGCTTGTCATGCTTGCTAAAATCTCATCAGCCAAAGCTAGTCACATACTCAAGCCTAGACTCAAATGGAAAGGCACGCAAAGAATTTGAATCTCAGCTCTATCATTTTTGACCTTGACGAGTGATTTAATTTCTCTGAGTCTCAGTTTCCTCCTCTGTAAAGTGAAGATGCTACCCAGTTTACATAATTTGGGAGATTAAATGAGACCATAAAAATATAACTAACAAAGGCTAAGAAATAGGTGGCTGATAGGTGTTAATCCCCACTTATTACACACTCATAAAAGGTATTTCTTGTTAAAAAGAAAATTGGCTGCTTGACTCATAACTTATCTTTTGAGTAAGCGTCACATTTTTGTACAGTTGTAATTAGCATCATTTTAAATCTGCTTTTCAGTGTTTTTATTTACTTTGGGGCCCTCATGCAAATTATATAATTACTTCCATGCAGTGATTATGTTATTTTGTATTTATTTTTTGTTTGTCTTTTATTTTATGGACTTCTAATTTGAAAGTACATTTTCTAGTGAACTACTTGGAGGACATATCTTTTTTCCAGTCTTATTGAGTTATAATTAACATATAACATTGTGTAAAGTTAAGGTATACAATGTGATGATTTGATACATGTATATATCATGAAATGTTTGCCACAATAAAGTTAGATAACACATTGTTCACCCCATATGATTACCATTTTGTTGTTGCTGTTGTTATGTTAAGGACATTAAAGCTCTACTCTCATAGCAACTTTCAAGTATATAATACAGTACCGATAACTATACTCAACATGCAGTACATTAGATCTCCAGAATTTATTCATCTTATAACTGAAAGTTTATACCCTTTGATCGACATCTTCCAATTTACCCCACCCTTCAGCCCCTGGCAACCACTATTCTACTCTCTGTTTCTATGAGTTCAACGTTTTTAGATTCCACATATAGGTGAGGTCATACAGTATTTATCTTTGTCTGACTTGTTTCACTTAGTATAATGGGAGGGTATCTCATTTGATCTTCATACAACCTTGTGAAGAAGATAAATTATCATCTTTACTGTTGCGAGAATATGGCCGTTAAAGGTGAAATGATTATCAAAGTTCATTTAATGACAGAAGCAAGACTAAGTCCAAAATCTCAGCCCTTCCAGGCCTCAGATCTCTAGACCGTAATATTGTTTTCTAGATTCTCTTGAGCCTCTTAAGAAATCTATGTCGACATTCCAAAAATGTCATTGCTTTGCTTCTATAATTTTTCTAATATTCCCTTGAAGGGACTTCATGGTAGTTAATAGAATTTAACTAGTTGAGTTCTTTCTGCAGATATCAAGCACAAACTTGTTACAAAATTAGTATGAGCCTAGCATTGTTTACCAGCTTTAGAAGAGCTTTTTTCGTTTGACTAACATAGAGCTTATAAACTCACCAATGAACTTCAGAAAGTGCTTAAAAGAAACTTCTTAGAATACACTTGTTTTCTGGTTGAATCCAGTAATTTTCCTTAATTAGGAAAGTCTCACAAAGATGCTGGTGAAATCTCGGTATTTGCATATGAGTGTCACACACCAACACATGCACACACACACGTGCTCATATACACACACATCCATGGAAAGGAGTAAATACTTCATATTTATATACTGGTAAAACTGTTAAATTCTGTATATGCCTTTAGAAAAATAACACAGTTGAGGAGGGGTGCAAGTTCTTGTGCATCAGCCAGGTATCTATAGTTGCAATAATAAAGTCCAGCTCTAGAAAACTTAAAAATTTTCAAGTTTGAAAATTAAAAAAAGACTTAGAAAAATATGGAGTGACTCACAGAACCAAAGTAAAAACTTCAGAAGTGTGCTCAGCAAGGAGTTCCAGGGATTCAAGTAGCAAGATCCGGAAATCAGGAACCAGTAAGGGTTTTACTAGTTCCCTGCTATGGGGATAAATAGGGTATATATTTTTTCTATCTTTTTATCACTCCCTTCAAGAGTCCAATCTCAGGAAAGACTATCCGATTGGTTCATGGACTCACCACTTAACCAGGTGAGAGCAGAGCACTTTGGTTGACAGTTAATAAGCCTACAAACGGTAGATGAGAATTACCGAAAGAAAACCATGGCGCTATATAATCAGAGGAAGAAAAGGATACTGGACTGCTAAAAATGAAATCAAATGAAGTACTAAAATGTCTTGTTTAGAGTTACTCAGTTACTACACTTTTTAGGGGAAAGATTTGCCTCAGGTAAACCCAATAAAATTAAGCTGATTTAAGATTATCCCATTTAATCATTGCAGAGACTTATTCTAGAAAGTCCTCAGAACCTAAAGTTAGATGTAGCTTTTTATTGTTCTCTTAGTATGTTACTTATAGCTACCTGTTTTATTGTTATTAAACTGTCATTTAAAAACATAGGCAGCACAATATAGTTCATTCTAAACAACACTTTCTTTCATCACATAATTACATTAGAAAACACTAAGCCTTCTGTTACAATGAGATAATACAATTCCTAGGTGTTCAAAGACACATGGCAAACAATGCCTAAAAGGGGAATGTTATCTTACAGTAAAATATGCCTACCTCTGAGGGCTTTGTTTTACCACTGCTAATGTGTTTTTGGAATTTTGACAGAGATGTACCTATAGGAGCCGTTGACTGACAAATCATTACATACAAAATACTAAGGAGGGAAAAATTACATTAAGAATACAAAACAAGACAGTGAGTGCATTTTGAAATAAGTTTTGGAAAGCATATTACATGCAAATTAAAACTTTTTTTCTTTTTTTTTGCAAACTGCCATAACTGTTTTCTTTGATTACAATGACGCATTTGGTAGAATTAAGTATTTGATATTTATAAATCATTTAAAAATAGAATAAAGAGCTGTAGTTATTGGTGTGTGATGGGTTGCCCCTGAATTCACTCAGGAAATGGGAAGAGAGATATGGTTCTGTGAGTTTTCCAGCAAATGAAACATCATTTTTCACAAGGATAAAGACTCTGTGTGAACTCATGGAGGTTTAGAGCTTAGAGAACTTAGAATTAGAGAGAGAATTAAGAAATCATCCAATACAGACTCTTCATATAATAGTTCCTCTCAGTGTCATTCATGTGGTTTATATGTCTTGTTCAAAGTTAGTAGCAAACCTAGTCATACCAATTCTGAATCACTCTTGTATTACACTAGGAAGGAAACTTTTACCAATATATCTAGAAGAGTTTCAAATCACCCTACCCCCTCAGAAAGTCTCTTGGTTAAAGTAAAAAAGAAAAAATCATGATGAAAATGTGATCTAGTCCTCTGTCTTTTGAGTACGTTAAAAACACTCAAAATATCTACGTGTTGGTGGGGACCTGAGAGATTACTTGTTTATACATTCCCTGCTTTTTTTTATTATTATTATTATTTATGCCCACAGCACCTGGTCTTCCTACGTGGTCTCCCATCCAAGTACTAACCAGGCCCAACCTGCTTAGCTTCCAAGATCAGACATCATGCTTGTTCAGGGTGGCATAGCTGTAGATCATGGACCATGGCTCCACTGGGACATGAACCCAGGACCTTCTGTGTGTAAAGCAGATGTGCTAACCACTGCATTATGGAACTACATCCTCCCTGCTTTGTGTTTTTAAATAATTTGTATTGATTTTAGAAGTCAAGCAGTAAAACCTTATTTCCCAAAACAAAATCTGTGCCATCTCAAACTCATTTTTTTTTCTTTCAATGACAAAACACATTTATTCACAAGAGCTTTCCTATGACTTGATAGAACTAGTTATTAGAAAACCCTCCTTTGTATGGACTCATATATCCTCTTTTCTGTAATGTACACTTTGTTTGACTTTATACAATCCACTTTTAGGACTTTTTAAAGATCATAATCCATCTATAAACTTCCTAAAAATGCAACAAATGTTTCTCTCTCTACCGAAGACATTGTCTAACAGAGCCATTTACCTACCGTCAAAAATTAAGTGTCTCTTCTGATTCTGAACCAGCATCAGAATCACCTGATGTGCAAATTCATAGGCTCTACTCCAGACCTAAGGATGCTGAATCTCTGGAAATAAGATCAAAGAATCTACATTTAAAATAAGCACCTTCTGATTCTTATATAGACTTCAATCTGAGAGCCAGTGCCTAAGGAATAGGAATAAAAGACTGGTGTGGATTTGACCAACTTTAAACTTACTCTCAGAAAATCGTCTCATACAAAGAAAAAAACCCCAATGTTATCTGAAAGCTCTAAAGTCCCAGAAAGCACTACATTTACATAGAGGTAGGAATCCAGTACGCTGGTCAGTATTTATTTTGTCTGTTGGGGGCTAATTATTCAAAAGGTTGTAGTCTGCATGGAGAGAGTGCCCAGAAATAATGAGGAGCAATCAGATCTGGGAAGTTGGGGGGTGCAGGAAGTAAAATGCTGCTTTCATCTTCTCCTGTGAATATGAATAATATCCCAATATATCTGAAATTGAAGCCAAGCTTTATTGATAAACTTTAGATTCTTGAGACACCTTTTTCGAATGTTGGCTCTGATAGCCCTCATTACAGATAAACTGATTAAACCAGCATTCCAGCACACACGCTGATAAGGACATCTGACAACTGAGCTCTACACAAAAGTACTAAATGTATCCGAGGGCCTAATCCTTGGAGCTCTCTTATTTCTCTATCTACATTCACTGTCTTGGTATTCTCATGGCTTGAATAATCAATACTCTGATGACCACTAAATTATCTAGTCCAATTCTCTTATCTAAATTCTAGAGTCATATTCAACTGCCTATGTGAAACTAAATTGTTCATCTCCCTCCAAACCTTCTCCTTATAGACATTGTTTCTTATAGACATGGCCATCTTAGATAAGTGCAACCCTACCTTTCCGATTGCTCTGGCTAAACACCTTGGAGTCATCTTTAATTTTTCTCTTTTTTTTTCACACCAAATTGAATCCTTTAGTAAATAAATCTTCTTGGCTCTACCTTCAAAATACATTCAGAATTAAACTTTTTAACCATTTCTACCATTCCCAACTGATCTGAGCCACCATCTTCTCTTTTCTGGATCATTGCAACAGTCTTCTAACAATTGTTTTCCCAAGTTCTAACCTGGTCTCACTCTAATCTATTTTCAACACAAAAATTCAGACTAATCCATGTAACACTAAGCCCAAAGATGTTGTTGCACTGCTCAAAATTCTCCAATATCTCTTCATCTCACTCACTCAGAGTAAAACCAAAGTCCTTGTCATAGCCTACAAGGCTCTACATAGATCTTGTCCTCCATGACCTCTAAAACCTCTTATCCTATTACTCTTCACCTCATTTTTTCTATTCCAGCCACCTAACCCTGGGCTCCCAAAGGTATCCTCATGCTCCTGCCTAGGAGCTTTGCACAGGCTTTCCCCCAGGTAATCTTATTATGTATTCCTTAAGCTCTTTTATGTTACTGCACAAAAAAATGTCAATTTGTCAGTGAATACCTCCCTGACCACCCTATTTAAAATTCGCCCAGTGCCCCCAAAACTACTTCTTACCTTCCTTTTCTGCTGCTATGGTTTGAATGTCTATGTGTCTTCCCCCAACCCACCTCCGCTGCCCAAATTCATATGTTAAAATCCTGATGCCTGATGATATAGAGAGGTTCTGGAAGTTGTTTAGATCATGCGGAAAAGTAGTCCTCTTTTTTTATAAGTACTCCTCTTATAAAAAAAGATTCCACAGAGCTTCCTCACCCCTTCCATGTGAGGACACAGTGAGAAGGTACCAACTATGAACCAGGAAGAGGACCAAAAGATGACCATACTAGTACTTTGATCTTGAACTTTCAGCTTCTTGAACTATCAGAAATAAATTTGTTATTTTTAAGCTACCCATTCTGTGGTATTTTGTTATAGCAACCAAAACAGACTAAGACACCAGCTTTATTTTTCTCTTATGTGTTGTCACCATTTGATATACTCTATAATTTATTTTATTTTTAGTTATTATTTGCCTCCCTTCACTAGAATATAAACTCTACTGAAGCAATAATTTTTGTCTTTTTTTTTCCCACTGCTGTATTTCCAGTACCCAGAATAGTTCCTGAACAAAATAAGTTTTCAAATAAATGTTTTCTGAGTGAATCAGTTAATGAATAAAGAAGCCTAACTGGCTCTGTGGACCTGATATAATAGGTTACTTAAGTTCACATCCTCTATCTTCATTTGTAAAATGTGATTCATCTTATTCATCTTATTAAAATCCTTTTCATGCTTTAAAATTAAAGCCACGGTCATAGATCCTTAGATATGGCAGGAAGCCCAATAAAGCTCTGGACCAGAGTCTCACTATTTGAACACTGTTGTAAAGCCAAGCTAGAGTGCCTGTGAGAAAGGCACCCAGGGGTCCCCATGATAAAGACTTAGTTTTAACACAACTTGGTGTCAAGATGGAACTAAGGTTGCACTATCCTGTCTTAAAGAGTCAGTTTAAAAAATCTGTCTGTTTTGTCCTTGTATCTTTTTGCTACTTTGGGCAACCCAGGCAGTGTTCACTGCCTCCACTCAGCATGATTTTGTAAATGCTAACCACACTACAGGGTTTGAAGGGATGAAATACCTAATTAAAATGAGGTTTCTGGTGGGACTAACTTTCAGAGAGTAGTGATGTAACTAGAGAATGTTTAACAAAGGAAGTCTGAGACTAGCAGTCAGGGGTACTTGATCCTAAATCTAGTTCTGTCACTATCTGTGTGACATCGGTGAAGCCACTTAGCTTTATGCCTTAGTTTCCTCATTTATCAAAGTGGGATTTACCATATCTCTCAAGGTAATTTTGGGAATTGCAGAAGATAACAGAAATAGAAGTAGTTTTAAAGTTTATGCCATACACCTACATATGTTAAGGAATTGTTTCATCCTTTCAAAACACTAACAATGTGTTAAGTGCTGAAAATGACAGAGAATTAAATGTGATCTTTGCTCATAAGAATATGCGATACAGTCCTATAGGCTCAAAGCTACCTAACAGGATATGACATGCACACTGGGAGATACTCCAGGAAATAGGCTGTTGACAGAGTGGAAAAGTCAGGCATATGCAATTACCCTGTTGAATCCAATCATCATCATGAGTTCAAGGTAGATATTTAAGGATCGTCATGGGGATTGGGAGGAATCTGACATTCTGGGTGGGTAGTAGGAGAAGATTTTCATGAGGAAGGTTAAATTATCAAAGACAAAGTCACTTCCAACTCAAGAACTGAATACTTCAAGCCGTACAGCTCATCTATTTAAAAGGCCCTAGATTTGCTACATGCAGAAATTGAGTTTGGTTGCCATGAGACCACAGTAGATGTTCTGAGTGCCACACTTTGTACCAGCACAGCTGTAATTAGGACAGATTGCAATCAGAACACTTTTCTCTGGCTCCATAGATACTGACAAAATCCATGTTTTCTTTTTCCAGGCCCCAGCTCAGAAAGCAGTGCTGATCAAACAAAGCACACATTCCCTTTGGCACTAAATTTGACTTGGCAGAGTCTGTATGGGGATCTTGGCAAGTAAGAGACTCATTTTTCTAAGCCATGGCCAGCCCCTGAAAGCAAATCTAGTCCTAGTATGGTGTTCCAAGAAGAAAAGTGAGAAATTTTCAGAGATGAGCAGAAGGGAAGATATAAGAATAACCATAACAAGATCCTTAGCGGGGAGAACCATATTGGATTAAACTTTATATGCCTTACAGCAGCTATGCAGTGCCTAAGTAACCCCCTTAAAAAACTAATTACATGTGTTAATTAATGAAAGGATGCATACCTAGTCAGGATAGGCTACATCTTTATGACTGTATCATTTGGTTGCAGAATCAAAACATTCAGCCTTTAGAATCCCTGGGGACTGGCTCACCACTGGATGAAGACACCACTGTTATATCTGAATGCCATTCATATGGCACTGCCACAGTGATGAAGTACCATTTGGAAGAAGAAGCAAATGTGTGCTCTATGGTGATTTGGCCAAGGTCACACAGATACCTTCTACAAAGGAAGCATTATTGCCATTGTCATTGAAACACAAAGCTTCTTTTGGAAGACAAAGGTCAATTGAAAAACAAAGTGAATTTAAGCCTATGTAAGCAAGAAGAGATTCTTCTTTTATTAAATTTTAATTTGATTTTTTTCAAACATGAGATTTAATCAACAAATAATATTTTCATATTTAAAGTGTACAAAGTGATGATTTGATATGTGTATATATAGTGAAATGATTGCCACAATAAGGTTAAAAGCAACCTTTGCCTTACATAATTACCACAGTATATGTGTAGTGAGAACATTTGAGATCTATTATCTTAGGAAATTTTAAGTATACAATACAGAATTGTTAACTATAATCAACACACAGTACAGTAGATCCCCAGAACTTATTCATCTTATAATTAATGTCCTCTTCTACTCTTCTCTGCCAAACCTTTCAACCTTTAACACTTTCTGCCTCATATTCTTGATTCTGGTCCCTTCAATGACTTTAGCTGCTTTTTAGAGCTTATAGGAACTTGTCTTATATGATATTTTCAGTTAATGCAAGATCCAGGCCCTACAAATATTCTGGTTAGTGGAAAGTTATGCTTCTGACATACCATATAAGGTTTCCAACAAATTTCTAACAACAATAATACACAATTATATTATATATATTATTACATTAAATTACATTACATTACAATTGTATAACTATACCTCTCCTGCATGTAATCTTCTCTTGGTGACTCATAAGGCACTTTAGGATCCCGGTGTGTGTGAATTAGATTTGTATTCCCAGCCAGCAAAACAACTGTGCCAAAAGACTCGTGAGTAGATCATTAATAGATTCGTGGTAAGCACAACTACATCCTTGCTCCAAACCTATTTGGTATGTGGATGACTCTTGGTAACTCTTGGCTTTTTCTGTCTACATACTTACCAAGATTAGCTCTACTTAGTTTCCTATACCAAACAAGAACAGGTGTGGTCTATTTAGAATGTTTTTAAATATTTGCTTATACTCCAAGTTTTTTTCCATAATAGTGTCCTTCTTGTGTTTTCATTTCAGAGTCTCTCCAGGCTCAAAGATTTTATTTTCCATGACAATTTCTTCCACTGGATGTTTATTTTAAGGCTATGCACAATGAATCCTCCAACAGTTGGCTCACTAACTGGTGCTTTTTGGCTACATCTTACATAACAGAAATAATCAATATATTAGTAAGCAAATAACCAAAATGTCTTGGAAACTAATATAGATTTATGTTTTTCCTAGCTTGTCGTGCAGAGCTCTGAGGTTCTACAGATGTGCTTTGCTGGCCACCATGATATGAAGAGAAAGCTAAACTCACTTGTATCTCATGCTCCTCAACCTGAGCAATTCTTTCCTTATCTGTTATAGATATTGCAATTCCACATAAGGTTGTTTGTAAAATGGATCCCATAGCATGAAAAAAATAGTTTGACAATAAGTAATGTTATTCCAACTACTGTTTGACTGTGAATATTTCATTTTGGTTGCTCTAGCTGCTTGTTGACAGATTTACTATTAGGCAGTAACAGTGTTGCAGATAAGTCTTTTTGTTGATGTAGAAATATTTTTAAGTACTTACCAAGGGTTCAAAGCTGAATAAAGCCCTTGTATTCCCAATGCTTACTGTCCAAAGTAGCATTATTCACAACTCTTAACTGAGCTTCAAGCCTATAATTATAAAATCTAAGCAAGAATGTGTGCTGTTGCTTTGAAGATTTGTATTAGAAATTATTGGAGAAGCATATTCACATGCAGTTTGACTCTTCTCCACATTGGAGTAATTACCCAGCTTTGTAGCTGGCTCAAGGGATTTTGAACATAGTAATAAATTGCTGTAAACCTTCCAAGAAATACAGAACCATATGTCAGGGACTTGGTTGGAGGCTGAAACTATAGATAAGGATGTGGGAAGGGAATGCTAGTACTTCTAAAGCCAACTATGGAAGGTTATGAATTGAAATTCATTGCTAATGTGGATGAAGCTGGAATGCATTTTTCTCATGTTGTTTAGGGTGGAATTTGTCATATTAGTGGGGAATTAAATGCTAAACTTTGTAATTTGCTTTCTATTGATTAAAGAACAGAATGTAGAGATTCTTAAAATTTTCATACTAGAAGTTCAAATTTACATTATGGCTTATATTATCTGGATGGCTACAATGAGAAATTCTCAGAAGCTTAGGCAAGAATAAGAAAAGGTCAAAATATAAAATTAAAATATTGAGAATTAAAACAAATTACTGTAATCACCTCTTATCCACAGTTTCAGTTACCTATGGTCAATCATGGTCTGAAAATATTAAATGGGAAATTTCAGAAATAATTCACAAGATTTAAATTGCAAGCTATTCCGAGTAGTGTAATGAAATCTCATGCTGTCCCACTCAGGATGTGAATCATCCTTTTGCCTAACTTCTCCACACTGTGTACATTCCCTGCCCATTAGTTGCTTAATAGCCATCTAGGTTAACATATAGACTATTGCAGTACCACAGTGCTTGTGTTCAAGTAACCCTTATTTTACTTAACAATGTTTCATTCACTTCACTTCATATCATCACATAGGCATTTACCACCTCACATTATCACAGAGGGTGAGAGTATAGTACAATAAGATATTTTGAAAGATAGAAATCTCATATTCACATAACTTTTATTACAGTACAGTGTTATAACTGTTCTACTTTATTATTATTGTTGTTAATCTCTTATTGTGTCTAATTTATAAACTAAACTTTATCATATGTATGTATGTATGTATAAGAAAAAACACAGTATATATAGAGTTCAGTACTATCTGTGGTTTCAGGCATCCACTGGGGGTCTTGGAACATATCCCCCATGGATAAAGGAGGACTATTGTAGATGAAAGTAGTCAATTGAAGAAGTCCGTATTTAATAGATCTTTTCTTTTTCCTGAAGAAATTCAAATACAAGTAAGGAATCAAATGCAAGTAAGATAAGCAGTAACTTAATCAGTTATAAGTTTATTATGTGTAGAAAGGATGGGATGTGTTTATGGAAGCAGAGTAATTCAAACTGAAGCTGGAAAACGGAGAACCAAAACATTCATGAAAATGTATTCAACACTATCTAAGAAGATATACTATCTTTAAGTCACCTGAGGTAAACTGATTGAATAAGGATGGCTCATCAAGCTTTTCTTATAGCCTTTAGACAACTTTTAGAAGCCCAAGAAATAAAAGAGAAAATAGGCATCTATAATCTGTTGGCTTTAAGTAAAACAGATTATTCTAGCTGCGCTGGGTAGGCCTGATTCAATCAGATGAAAAGCTTTAAGACCAGGACTGAAGAAGAAAAGAATTCCACCTGTGGACTGCAGCTTCAGCCTGTGTTTGACACTTCCGACCTACCTTTTCTACCAAATTCTACTTTAGAATTTGACTTCCCTAACCAGCTCCCACAATCAGAATAAGCCAGCTCCTTGAAATAAATGACTTAGTGTATATCTCCTTTGATTCTGTTGTTCTCTGGTTGTACCCCGATATACTCCCACACAACCTTTCTCAGGCAATTAACAGAGAATACACTTCATCAGAAAGAAAGAAGACTAGGATCAAGCAAACTGGGAATTCAATTTAAAGAGAGATGAAGGCTATCGCAGGATGATAGTGACTACAAATTCCCAGGATAGCAGCTGTGGACTATATTGGATAGGATGCCTAACGTTCGTAGGGAAACAAAACCAAATACTCAAAAGGTAAAAATTACTAATATGTATCAGATTGGTAGCTTGAGAGGAAGAAAAAAACAGATTTTGAAACAAAATTGATAGTACTGATAGGAATTCTTAGAGACGAAGACAACTTGCCTGGCCATTCATTGGTAGAACCACAGAAGTTTGCAGCTCACTGTGAGCACAGGAAGTGGGGGCTGTAACAAAACTCCATTAGTTGTACCTTTGCCTGAGATTATTATCAACTTTGTGTTCCATGGTGTGAAGAAGAATCTAATCTCCATTACTAGAAACAAGGTTAAAATAAAAAGTCTGAGCAATGAATTATTTTCTATGATTTGGTGTATTAGAGAAAATGAAATTTTCTGAATAAGGTTGAAGAAGTGATCTGGGAAAGATGCTAGGAAGGAAATGATTTCTAGGAGGCAAAGGAGAATTAAAATTTGTGTTGATAGAAAAATGTTTTTAGTAGATAGGAAGAAACTCAGTACTACTAAAATTGTGTTATGGGAAATAAAACTTCAGTGCCAGATATCTTCCAGCTACCAGAGCCTATACAATCAAACTACATTATTTAGATATCAGCATCATATCTTTTGCTCAACTGGGTCAAAGTCTAAATTTAAAGCAACTTTAGGAATGAATTGAATTGTTAGGAAAAGGAATGCCTTCTGAAGTTCTTGAGAGTCCAGAAATCATCAAGTAATAGGATTATAAGCAATGATTTCTATTAGCCTCAGGTAGCTATGTGAAGTGTCATTCAGGTATGTCATAGATCCTGAAGTGGATAGACGGGTTACAAATGATAAGTACGGTCCTCTAGGGTGAATTGAGGAGTCCTTTAAGGGCTTCAACTGGCTTCAAGATGACCTTCTTCCACATCAGCATCTGAGGATTCTAAGGGAAGTTGGAGATATAGTACTTTAATCTTTAGCGAATTTATTTTAAAATAATGCAAATAAATGCATTTATAAGTGCATATAAGGAAAAATGCCATAGTATCACAAATTGGGCAGACTGACACGAGGCATCTTGGTACCTTAGCAGTGCATAACCAAGAAAGGAAAAGAAGCTGAGACTGTGAAGAACAAGGCTTGAGAATACCAACCAGCTAGCTTCTGGGGCATAGCCAGGAAGTCAAATACTCAAAAGCCAAAGGACACAGCAGCCTCAAGGCTGAGTAACTAAGGGTCCTCATCAGTCTGGCAGAGAACAACATCAGGAATCCATATGATGATGATCACTCTCTCACAGCAAGCCTCTTGTCAAGATTCAGGGTCCACAGGAAAAAAGGCTTGGTGCGGGTCAAATAGGGAGTTGGAATCACAGCCAAGTGAACTCCAGCTCAGGGAGTATCTTAAGTCCAGCAAGGAAAGCAGAGCAAATTCAGGATCTGGATTAATATGACGGGTAATGAGTAGGGGAACCTGAAACAAAATGTTCATATGCTCCCATCCAAGAGCTCCTACATCCATGCCAACTGCAAACCAGGAAGAATAGTTCTAGGCTCTATTGATAGGCGGCTCTAACAAAACTGCTCTAAGCTGCTGATCTAACCAGTCTCTGCTAGAGAACCGGGTTCAGCCTGGTCCAGCACAAGAAAGACATTATTGTCTCTAGCTGGGAGAAACTGAGGACAACAAAAGTAGGGAAAATGAGATCAATATACGTCTATAGCTACATAAAAAGAAATGACACTTGAGTCTCATTTCGAAGCTGTTATATATGCTGAGAATTACAGTAACTCTTTGTCAATGATGAATCAGAGTTTTTAATGAATAGAATTAGAGGAGCTCTATGCTATATATATTTCTAAAAACTATGCTCCAGAACAGGCCAATGAAAAGAAACTTCTGCACATTTACTCAAGCAGATATTTCTTCAGTGATAACAGGAATTATGTTTTGATCTCAGTAATAGTTTATGAAGCTGACTGAAGAGTCATGGAAAGAATGATCAAAACAAGGACAAAAATAATCTATACTTTCTTTTTCTCATAGAGCTTGAAAAATCTTTTTTACCCACCTTTTCATTATCCTTTGAAATAACTTGTAGGGGAATAAAAGCAGATGTCTGGAGAACTCATCAAGAAAAGCCACAAATCAAAAAGAGATTTCAAACAGAAATGTTTTTAATGAACTGGCTGCAGGTTTTGTGTCCCCCTCCCCATTCTGTTTCATCCCACTGATCCCAGAGTGTTGGTCGAAGGGAGTTTCATCAATCAGTACTTTTCCCAAACTAAATGTGTTGTCATTCTATTTTCCTTTGGGAAAAGAAGACTTAAGAAAGTGGATGGAAGCATTCCTTACCTTAGAGTACCAAAAGAGCTTCTTTCTGCAATCCAGTCCTACTATTTTTGTTTTAGTCCACAGTACAGCAATCTGGACCTGGAAAACTTGAAATAAATCCTTGGCTATCCTTCTGTTACACTTGCAAAGGAAAAATATGAAGTCACTTCTTTTAGTGTTCTGTCTTGACTCACAGAACATTCATTCATTGGCTTTTCTTTCTTTCTTTCTTTCTTTTTTTCTTTGCCAGAGTCATAGTATTTAACAACAAAATTAAAAAGACCTTTTGGTAGTTTGGGTACTTTCTTTTTCTTTTTAAAAGCATAGGTAATTGTTTTCTGTCTAGTTAGGGGTTTTGGATAGATACATTATTTCTGGATAAGTAGATCCATAATAAACTCCACTCAAAAAAAGTCAAATAATCTCTACAACTTTCAGTTCTCAATACAACCCTGATTCTAAGTTAGCCATTGGTTTTAGTGTTAGAAGGGGCCGGAAAAGATCATTGTGCCCTATCCCTTGTGTTCTAAGCAATAAAATGTAATTATGCCCATGTCTTAAATCCCAAAGGGTATGAGAATCCAGGACAACTGCCTCTCATGAAGGGCCTTGACCTACCACCCCACAGCGCTGTTTCTCTTTGGGTACAGTGGCTGATTTCAGCGATATTATTATAAACCAGGCCATAGACATTAACTTAGTAATTGAGTTCTGTGAAATTTCCAAGCTAGATAGTGATGATTAAAGAGTGTTTTCACAATAATAACTCCATAATTAAAACAAAAGAAGAGTTTGCGGAATTTGTGGACAATAAAACACATTTTTATTTCTTTTTAATAAGGCAGTAAATAATATTAGGAGGTATTATTGGTAATTATTTAGATTCTCATACGAATGCATATAATTACAGAATTCCCACATATTGTAGTAAATATATTCTGGTCTGAGATAAAATTATAGAGTCAAGGATTGTCATCAGAGAAACAAACAAACAAAAGAAATTGCTACACAGAAAGATGAGGTAACACATGCTGATGCAACATGGTAAAAATTTGTTGTGGTCCCTGTGTCCCTTGTTGGATGGGTATAGAAAAGGAACCTCAGATTGGACATTCTAAATGGGAGTGATGGGTTTTACACTATGTTACCTTTGCTCCAGGGAATGCTATCAGTCGCCACTAAACATAGCTCAGTCAAAACCTTGGTTTTCCAAGAGAGGAGATTATCATACAACATGCACCAAGAAGAAGGAAGTGGAATGTCCACAAGCAGTACCAAGAAATTTAAGGGGCATCTCAAGCCAGCCTTTAAGATATCTTCATATCCAATGGGAAATGGGGATATGAAAAATACAGTTTACTGTTATTAGAATATATCTTGTTATAAAATGTTAAAGTAAATAAAGTAGGTATTTCTATGGCATGGTTTTAACATATTATATGAAATTGCAGACTTAATTCTTTATGTTAACAGTGTGGACAAAGACCCCATCTGGTAACACTCCTAACTCCATGTGCATGTGACCATGTGTATTCTTTTCTTGTTTTAAAATAAAATATTTGGTTTTTATATTTCTTTTAAAAATGCAGATATTTAAAAAATAAGATCCACAAATTGATTCTTCAAAAACTGTGGTTATGATATTTTAAAACAAATTAGTCTAAACTCTACATGATTGATGAAATTCAGGAATTATTTTAATTTTTTTCATTTTTAAAAGCATCATGCCTAGATTTACATATATATTATATATATATATTATATATATATATAGAGAGAGAGAGAGAGAGAGAGAGAGAGAGAGAGAGGAGAATCATTTTATACATTGCTTTGTCCCTAAAATGTAGAAAACGTTAAAAAGATAAATAAACTATATGAATCTACTTTTAAATTTTATATTGTCATTCAAGATTACATTGTAGAGTAGATAGTTGTATTTGTCAGTATAAGCTAGATTATGCTTTGTTTTTTTTTAAAAAAACAACCCAAATTTTATTAGCTTAATAAGAACAAAAATGTGTTTCTTGTTTATTACAAGTCTGTTGTGAGTAAAGTAGCTCTTCAGGCAAATGTCTTTCATAAGGAGACTCAAGAAATTGAGGCTGCTTTTACAAATGTCTTCTAATGGTTTTCAACACATCAATTTTACTTTTATCAAAATCATTTAATTGAGAGCACTCTTTAAATGTGTATAGGATGCTAGAAACTTAGTTTTTATTCTAAGCTAAAAGTATCTATTTATATAATGTTAAGATAGTATTTTTTAATCTATCTTCACAATATTTATACTTGCTACTACGCTGCTTTTAAAGTGATATTTGAAAAGCTTGTTTATATGATTATCTTTGTAATAAGGTCATAACCCCTCTCAAAAACAAACAAACAAACAAACTAAATCTACTTACATTATTGTGCTTTCTTTTTTGTTCCCTTAAAAAGAGTTCAGTCAAATGACCTGTAGGATCATTTAAAACTAGCATTGATTTTGGCTATTTCAATTTAATTGTGTTCCCCAAACAATATTTGTTTATAAAATAATTTAGAAAATGCCCTAAAGTATGAAAGAATTACAAGAATCTGAATGTAAAATAACATCCTTTTATTCTGAGGCATACTTTCAGGTGAAATATTAAGTCTAGTCTATTATATCCTAAGCATTATGTTAAATACTAAAATGAAGATAATTCAAAGGGGCAGAGAGAGAGAGACTTGAAAGCTAGTAGTGCTGGTATGAGTGTGTGCACTGTTTTGACTCTAATGGGGAGGGGAGGCCCCTCTCAGTGGGTGGACATACATGCTGATGGCCAAATGAGGGAGAAAGTGAACTGTATAAAGTTCGGAGGAAGGATCTTCCAGCCAGAGGAAATATTAGGCACAAAGCACAAAAGCCAGAAGACGTGAACAAGTTCAGCTTGTTCAAGCTCTGAAAGAAGGTCATTCTCTGGGCTGAGAGCTGTAGAAGAAGCAAGCAAGGTGTGAATCAGGCAGAGTTATAATGGCCATGGTGTGGGATTTATATTTAAGTATGCTAAGAAGTAGCCTTTGGGGTATTTTGCAGAAGGATGTAGTGTGATCTGATTCATATTTTACAAAAGCCACTCTGTCTTGTACAAAGAATGGTATCCAGGAGGTAGGAGTGAAAGCCGAGATTTGGTGAGAGGCCATGGCCCTAGTCCAGGTGAGAGCTGATGGAGGCATGGACTAGCAGTAGAGATGAAGGGAAATGGACAGAATTCCATAAGGAAATTCCAAAGACACACAATGAACTGGAAAAATATTTTCACCTCATATCAATCACAAAGGGCTGATTTTCTACAGATCAGTAAGAAAAAGCCTGAAAGCCTGAAAGAAAGATGGACAAAGAATATTAACATGCAGTTTGCAGAAAAGGAAATAAAAAAAAGGCTTCTAAATATGTTAAGCTGTTCAACTTCACTCCTAATAAGATAAATAAAAATTAAAATTATATTGAAATATTTGTTTAACTAGAAGATCGGTCAAATGCAGAGTTTATTAGAATACAGACTTGGGGAGGGTGTGAAGAAATAAACACTCTCATGAATGTGAATTTCTGGTATGAATATAAATTAGTATACTGTGTGATGGACAATTTGGAGATATCTATCAAATTTAAAATGCTCTTGTCCTTAGACTCTGTAATTCTACTTATAATAATCTATCCTACAGATAAACCTTTATTCTACATCCTAGTAACAGATGCTGTCAGTGCGTTGCCCGTAGACCTCAGATATGCAGCCTTCCATAATGACTCTCAGATGTTGGAATGCATTTACCTCAGCTCTCTCACTCTTGAAATGGTGAGGAGTGTGTTTTGTTCTTTTCTCAGATTTCTCGCTTTTAAACTCCCATAAGGTTAAGCTCCAGGTACTCACTGAGGTACTTGGCTTAATAATGCATCACCGTTTGACTCCTTTTCCTTAGATCACTTTCTGCTTCTTTTACTAGTTTTCCCAGCACTTCCAAATAAACTATTTACAATCAATGTTGCTTTTGGGAGGAACCCAACTAAGAGAATCCTCAGCCTCTTCACCAAATGCGCTTTCCACTTTTAGCTTCCTACTGGGGATGCTACTGTCATTTGCTTCTACCTTTTAGGACTTTTAGCATCCCTCTTCTCTGGACACTAGACTTCTATAGCACTCCAGTCACTAGTCTTTGAGCCTGGTGAGGCTTGGTGTCTTTCTTAATGTTCTTTACTGCTTCTAGATCTTTCATCTGTCTTCTTCCCCTCAAATCCCAGCTATGAATCTCATACCTTCCCACCATAATACCACTATTCTTCATTGTAGGGGTACTCCTTGAAGACTCCACCTAATTTCTTGAAGATTTTAACCCCTAGCTCATCATCATTCTATCCACCACTACTCCGATCATAATTCTTGTGATTGTAATATTTACCATGGCCTCTCAGTTCTTTTCTCTTCTCTATATCAGACCTTATCTTTCTTTCAAAAGAGAACCACTAGAAAGAACTTTTCAGCACATTATCTATTTCTCTGTATCTGTGCCGCACACCACCTTCCTTTCTGTTGTGAATGAACTGCCTCTGACCAAATCTAGACCAACATGGTTTCTAGTATCCTAATCCCACACTTTCTTACCTACTCAAGGACATCCCTCGACAAATCACATCTATCTACCTGCATCACTAATTTTTCCCTTTCTACTGGGTCATTACTTTCAGCATTCAAGTATACTGCAATTTCGCTCATATTAAAATGTTAATATACTCATCTGGTTTTTGTCCTATTTTAATGGCCACTTTATCATAGCCTTTCTTGCTGCTTCTACCTTATCTCTAAGACTTGTAATTAGTGGAGAGCACCAGGGCTCAATCCACACTGCCTCCATTGGTGATTTCATTCAGTTTCATGGCTTCAAATTCCACATAGATACTGAAAACTGCAAAATTTATTTCTTCAACTGGGCCCTCTCCTCTGAATTCTAGACTCATATATCCAACATCCTACTTGATATCTCTATCTGGATACCTAATAAATGGTTTTAACTGGCAACATTCAATGTCAAACTTTTTATCTCCCACTACCCGAACATGCTCCTTCAATGGTCCTCCTCCACTCAAGAAATGGCATACTCATTCTTCCAGTTGCTCAGACTGTACTCTTAGAATCATTACTTGATATTTCTCCTTCTCTCACGTTCTGTATCTACTCTATTAGCAAATTATTTTGGCTCTGCATTAAATGTACAGAATTCAACCACCACTTACACCGCTATTGCCAACATCCCAATCCAAAACATCATTCTTTTTAAAATTGTAACAGCCTACTAATTGAGTTCTTTATTTTCATTTGGAGAGCTGGGTCAATATATATATTTTTAAACACATATAGCACCTGGTATTCCTAGGTGGTCTCCCATCCAAGTACTAACCAGGCCCACCCGACCTTGCTTAGCTTCCAATATCAGACGGGATGGGGCACATTTAGGGTGGCATGGCCGTAGACTGGGTTAATATTTTTTAAATGATAATTTCTAGATTTTAAATAGCTATGGTTTTGGTTTCCAGTGTCCTAGAAATTCAATGGTAGCTAAGAATATCATATTAGGAATGGTAATAATATGTATTATTCTACTGTTTATGACCTAGCTGTGATGCTCATAAAATTCTAACTCCTGCTGCTACTCAAAGTAGTCTATACAGGTAGAGACTCAGAATATCTGAGTCATATTATGACTGAAATATATGGTCCTACTAATATTTAGTCTCAGTTTCCTTGCTTTAAAGGACATCAAAAGATATCAACATACAATCATCAGAGATATAAAGTATTAGTGTGTTTTTTT
>NW_011888798.1:6877473-6963850 GCF_000151845.1 Pteropus vampyrus | reverse complement strand
TTACATTTGCTTAGCATTTTATCATTTACAAAATCCTTTCATGGTTTAATCTCATTTGCTCCTTATAGTTCTGATGAAGAAATCATCTTTTTCCTGTTTTATTACCACAGGCACTGTTGTGCAGGAAGAAACTAAATGATTCAAGCAAGGTCACACAGATTCAAATTCTGGATGAAAAATCCAATGGCCTTTTTTGCTATCCTACAGTTGTGACATTCTTGTTCAGAACATTACATAAAAAGGGATTTAAAAAATTTAAAAAGCAAATCATTGTGCATCTATGGGGATATGACTCCAGAAGACAGATGTCATTTGCTCTAAGAATGGAGAGTGGGAGAGGGCAGGGCATGGCCTGGATAGTATGGCAAGTAGGAAGCAAGCATGGGAGGTAAGAAGCAGAAAAAACAATGACATTAGTCAGGAAGGAGAATAGACAGATCCCTACGGTTAAAGTGACTACTTCTCTGTGGAAATCATTCTTTCCCCTCTAAAAAGGGTAAGACCCTTATGAAAAGAAAATGGATAAATGTGCTGAGTCCAACCAGAAAAATGGAAGACACATTCACTACTTCAAACAGAGGATTTTATACAAGAAATCCATTGCACAGGTGATGAGAAGACTGAGAAAAATCCAGGGTTTAGCAACCACAGAAAGCCATTAAGCTTTTAAGCAGGCAGGAGGGAGGAGATGGTATTGCTAGGGCCCAGGGCTGATTCCTTAGTAGGCCTGCCCAGCAGGAGATGGAGCTTGGTAGCAGACTCAGTTGCTGCAGGGGATGGTGCCTAAGGCAGAAATAGAGCAGGAGAAATACAGGGCTTTTCTCTTCCTCCCACCCTCCAGGCTCTTGACCATGCTTCCTTTAGGCCAAATCCACAGGAGCCTGGAAAACAGCCTGCAGGGGCAGAGAAGAAGAGCAGGGGAGGGATCTGAAGGCAAACAGACTCAGAACTATCACATATCTTGTGAACATTATGCCAATAAAATGACACCGCAAATTAGTTCAAGGCATCGAGTGAATATTCCATGACCTAAATAATGTTTTCCTTCAAGTCAAGGAAAACATATCTTACGTCCATCCTGGACCAAATGAATAAGTAAAACAAAAATCAAACTCAGAAGAGAGAAGGAATTCGACAAATTAAACACCGTAATATTCTATGTATATATCCAGACCTTTTACAGTTAAGTGATAACAACCGAGAGAAATAAAAAGTAGGAAAAAAAAAGTGAAAATACAGCTATAATAGGTATCCAGGAAGGAAGTTGAAATTTTGTCACACCTGTTTTGCACACAGTAGGCTCCGCATTTAAAATAGAAATAAATTCTTGCTGAGCTCTTGACAACATAAAAATAAAAACATCACCTTTCCTCTCAAAATTGTAGACTGTAGTAGCAGAACATAATTTTTAAAAGTCTAGCTTAATTATCTTCCTGGAAAAAAAAAAATGAGAAGGAATACAAAAGTTAATAATGTACTCTTTCAGGTTCTCTCTCTAAACTAGTTCACTGTGTACTCTGAAGATGCATAACTCAATTTTAAGGAGTATATTAAAATTATAGAATCACTACTATAAAACTGGAAATCCTGGAAAGTAAAAGCCAAACTTCCAATAACTCTTTCAACTAAATAATGGTTAATATTTAGAAAAGATGTAATCTGGGGTAATTTCAGGGAACTTTTTTTTTTGCATATGTTCTCAATTTACATAATGAGTGATCAGGAAAGCCTCCAGAGAAGTGTATCAGTGATGCTGTATATGACTGGGGCATAAAGGTCTCCTTTAGGGAAGGAGACACCTGAAGCACAGAGAAATATGAGCAAGCACTCAAGTAGGAAAATGGAAAGTGTGATTTCTGGTAGCTATCCTGCTTCAGACACATGTAGGCTTCACAGTCAGTCCCAGCAGACAGGATAAGACTGAAGCATCTCCAAAATGCTGTAGTGGACCTGTCTCTTGGAGAAGGGGGACAAGGCAGAGAGCTGGATGCAGCTGTAGACTTACGAGTGCAGTTTGTAGAGAACATCACTATATCTACAGGGTCAGGTAAACAAACACCTTAGTCTAAAAGTTGCAGTCTCCTGGGCACAGTGGACTTTAAGACAATAACTAGGATTCTAAGAGGTGGGAGGAGTCTGTGAAAGGGAATCCAGGGGCCGGTGCTGCTGTAAAATTCAGGCAGTCCAGCTGGCATTTGGAATAAGGAGGGTATCTGTGTGAGCAGCGCAGGTAGAGTGAGTGACTAAGGCAGGGTATCAAACAGAGAAGCTAGGTTATCAAAAACTGGAGAAGAGAAAGATTTAAGGGATGATTAGGGTGTTGGAGGGGCTTGGAACTGAGTCAAGTGTGTAAGTACTTACCTCCCAAGCCACTTTTTAAATCCTTTTAAGGCTCAGGTTCTCATTATAGGCACAGAGCCCAAGGCCCATAAGCTTTTCCAGGTTTTATCAAATTGTTTGAGAGCTGGGAAAAAAAAAAAAAAAAAAAAGGTCTTGGCTCTAAAATGCAGAGAAAACTGTAATATGAAACTAATAAATATTTCAAGAGGAAAATTATATAATCTCTTTTATTTTATATAACAAAAAAATTTTTTTCATGCCATTTTCCAGTATTTGCTAGCATATGGGAAGAGGCCTCTAAAAGAATATCCAAGGGTTTATGTAGCCCTTGAGTTAGCTCTTCTTCAGCCTGGCATAGTTCAGGCAGAGAAGGTCAACAGTGTGCTAACACTTTGGCAAGGATGTGCAGGTAAAGAGTGGAAGCAAAAAACCCAAGTCACTAAGGCTAGACATGTGAGGAAGAGGAGGAGGGAACCTTGGGGGAAGGGTGTCTGGGACAATTGCAGAGGCTGGGCTTGACCAGGTCCCTGGTCCAGGGAGGTGCAAATGCAGCGTCCCCGGAGATGACACAGTTTGGTTTCTAATTTTGGAAATGGCCATACCAGGGTTTCCAATCCAGCGGGCGGGCTGGCAGTGAAGGGCTCTGAATAGCAGAGAACCATCTGGAGGCAGGTGGCCTCTCAGTGTTGTGCTGCGGTATGAATGCAGAATTGGCAACAGCTAGACAGCAGGGCTTAGTTTTGAAAGCAGGGAGGTGACAGAAGGGAACAGAAGACTGAGCGGGAGAACTCAGTCCTTCTGAGGCAGCAGAGCAGTGGAAAATCAGCAGATCAAGGAATGCTGAGGCACAGAGGTTCCAAGGCTTTGGGATTCACTTAGTATCTGGCTGCAGGGCCATCCCAGGAACGCCACAGGAGCTCATCCAGTGGATACTCTAGGACTTCTAGATTGCTGGTCTGAATGCGGGGCCCAATTCTATATGCCTCCCCCTCGGGAGGCACGGTGCCTTCTGAGCGAAACAGGAGGCCATTTGAGATTCTGCTGTAGGCAGGGCCCGTTATTGTAGCCCGAGAAAACAGCCATAGAGTTGCCATTTCTTGAGTCAGGGTCAGAGGAGTGTGGAATGAAGTAATCCCAGTTTTCAGAGAGATGAAGACTGGAGAGACAGGGAACCACCCAGTGGGTATTGCAGTAACAGATGTTTAAATTCCTCTAACCAGAAATTGCCCAGATAGGCAGAAGGGTGTGTCTCCCTGGGAGGGGATCAAAGACCCTGACCTGGAGACATTGTGATGACTGAGAAGAGATAAAAGAGGAGGAGACCGAGCAGCTACACCTCTAGAGCCATTTTGGGCTGCTGCAGAGGTTGGTGACCTCTGGCTGGAGAGCACAGTGGAGAGCTCTAGGCTTCACCTGGGATTCTCTCCAGGGTCCAGAATCAACCGCAACTTCTCGGGTTACCTGATAGCAGAGAAGGGGCAGAGCCAGGGCACCAGCAGAAGACAGAGAGTTTAATTGGTCAAGTTGAAGAAGAGAGAGGTCATTAGGGACTACTAGATCATGGCAGCAGCAACCGCCTGGATCCTGGCACAGTAAAAGATTTCCAGCAACTGTAAGTGATCATGGATGAGAGTTCTCAGGGCATACCTGGAGGGATGCTGGAGGAACTTTGGATAATCTTGTTTTTCTTCTAAAACATTGTGAATAGAGGACTTGAAGGTAGGGTGACCGAGATTCTTCCAAGTTGTTATATTGCTTAGGTAGAGGTATTGCTATTTCTTATTTATTGGACATTATTGATCCAGAATCTAGGGACTTAAGGGTTTTAAGAGGCTCAAACATTTCAAACCTGATTAAAATTAATATTTAATTGAATGGCTATAAAATGTTAGAGTATGCCAACTAGTGAACTGTAATTCAACACTTAATCTTCACATGGTGATAGAGGAAAAACAATAAAAATATATCTCTTTATAGTAGACTCAACGGATTATCCAAAGGACCAAAGCATTAAATATATGAATGTATATTTAATTTGAAGCAAGGGAGCATTTTGAAATATTTGATATAATGTGCTGAGGACATGAAAATAAGGGTACCAATGAAGGATCTAAACAAAAGAATTAAAAATTGTCCTGTTCTCAGAATTCTAGGTGTGCCTTGTTCTGTTTCCTGAGAATGATTTTTGAGTAATAAATATATCAAACTTACGGTCCCTTTTTTTTGCTACGGACATCACTATATGAGGGTTGTAGGTATAATGCTAGAGTTCTGAAATTTGGGGTTCCTTAAGAACTGAGTATCACATAATTAATGCAAAAGTACTACAAAACTAGAAATTCATGAGCAAGGTGAAAAGTGAGATAGAGAAAGAAACAGACATGGGAAGAGAAAATGAAGTTACATGTAAGATAAATTGCAAGTTATTAAATAAGAATTTTAGTGTTTTTCTTTTTTCTAGATAAAAGGCCTAGTATTTATAAGTAAAAAATAATTAGCGAACGAGAAATTTCAAAAGCTAAATGTTATTTTAAACGTCTGATCACAGGTGTTAGCTATGGGAATTAAGGCCTCAGTTTGGTTCCCTTGAAGAAAATTTAAGATAGGAGGAAATAATGGGAAGCCAGCTCACTAGGAGAGGAAGAGCTTGCTGGACCACATTAGAAAGGGTAGGGTTATAAGCAAAACATCCAGGGAAGTTCAGAGTCATCACTTAGGGTTCATGAAATATATCGTTTGCTAACGAGCATATTACTACTGTTTTTAATCTCTAAACAGATCATGGTGGAATTGTGAATTGTTTGCCTCTGTATGATTTAGTTTTTGACAACTAGAATTCGAAAATGATAGTACAAAATAGGTGGCGGTATGGAAGGCGGTAATGAGTTCATTGTGTATACCCCGCCATGAAATGGGAGTGTCTGTGATGTTTAATAGAAAAGAGGAATAAGATGTTGCAGTTCCTAAAATATCAAATTGGGATGCTTGGTTGGATCTCCAGAGGATTAGATCAAGAAGATCCGAAGTCTGGTACTCACCTGTATTCATTAAGTTCAGATAATGGCTCTTCTGATCTTTATTAACTGCCAACCTATTAATTACAATAAATAGAACCTCCAAGTCAGCCACATCCACTGAGGAGCCTGAATGTTTTCCTTTAGAAAACTGACAATGAGAAGCAAAAGGAGTTTCATAAAGTTTCTTATTGTTTAAGGAGCTGGATGAGCCTAATGGCTAATGCCTTAAGCAATGTAGGCCTGATATGTGACTGGAAGCATATGATGCTCTACACCAGTGATAAAGTTCTTATTTATTTTTAAAAGTCACTTATGCCAGCGATAAACTAAAGCCTATTGTAGTAGTCTAGTTTATTGAACCACTCCCTGACTAGAACCCAGTCAAGTGTCAAAGGTCACCAAGTAACACTCAATTCTTAACTCCCAATTGGAAATCTACTTGAAGGATTTATTATAATTTGATTTTCCGAGCATATTACATATACTAGTGCCTAATAATGATTGACTAGTAAAAGAGAAGGCGTGATATCATATTAAGGAGTTGAAATAGTCAAAAGGCCTGGGCAAAAATCATGTAATTTTCACTGTTTCTGTTATCGTAAAGTTTACACAGGCCCACAATGAATATAGCAAATAGTTTTAACTATTGTGTTCATGTTCGGAGAACGTGAAAATTTACACTATTTCTTCTCCCCACTAGTCACCAGCAGACCAATGCTCACTTCCACATGTTTTTAAACTCCTGGCCTCATGCAACTTTGAACTCTAGGATTAGGCCAATTTTATCTTTTTTCCTTTTTTCTTTTTTTTTGGCACGTTTTGTATATTAAATACATAAATATGATTTCAAATGTAGTATCTATTTCAAGTGAGGGGAATCTGCTTTCACAGATTTCAAACTCCAGTAACCCTGGGATGAGTTCCTTAATTCTTTCTTATCCTCATTTGCTTTATCTGTAATATGGGAATGATTTCTACCATGAAGTTGTAAAGAAGTTGGATCAAAAAAAGATCATACAAGTCAGTGCTTACAGCGCTCAACACATAGTAAAATAATAAAAGTTTTTCTCTCCCACCCTCCATTTCTTGGAAAACCAGGCAAGCAGTCAGTTGACTGATGCGCAGGTTCAGTGAAAGGAGCTGGGGTCCTTAAATATTCATGCCTGCCCTGGCAAAAGCCTGACTTGTCTCGCAGACCTCTTTAATGAGAATATTCTTGGCAGCTAGATCAATTATTTCTTGCCCATGGGCGTGCTAAATAAAATAAAGTTCTGTACTTTGACACCTGTCTCTCTCTAAACTCCGTGAGGCGGTCCCTCATCTCTCCAGATATTTGGTTAGAGCTTTAGTTACCTAGAAAGCAGCCTGCTCTTTACAAGTATCCCCGGCCGCCCCTCGGCGACAGCTACCCTCCTAGGCCTGAGATTTCCATTTGAGGCTCATCACCTGCAAACGAAAGCCATTCCACTGTGGCACTTCCTCTACCCGAACAGTTCTATTTCTCTTTGGAAACTGTGTATTGACGTTTTTTGTTTTATCAGTTCATATAATTCTGGGCTCGCAACAGGGGCTTCATAAAAGTTGTACCCTGGCTTTTTAGCCTGGTACAGCCTCAAGGAAATCGTGCACAGAAACAGTTGCTGCCTTTCACATCCGACGTAGATCAGACCAGTTAGGAGGAGTTAGCATTGGGCCTTTTAGACTGAGAAAGTTTTAAGCTGGGCCGAAGCAGCGTCCGCGCAAGACGAGGTCCCTCCCCGTCCTCTCCAACCGGGATCCCAGCGCCTGGCGCAGACACCGCGGTTCCTTCCAAAACCCGCGGCGGATCCGGGACGTCCCGGAAGTGCCCGGCGCGGGAGGGAGGGAGGAAGAGCTTCGCGAGCCGCCGCCGCCGCCGCCGCGCGCACGCGCCCTCGCGGGCTGGGGCTGGAGAGTCGCAACTCGGAAGCAGGAGCCCGGACGGGCCCGGGGCGGGGGGTGGGGGGGCTGTGCACGGGCGGGAGTGGCCGCCCCTGGCGGCGGGCTTGTTTATCCCGGGGAAGAAGTTTGGGAGCGGGAGATAGGGACGGAGGGCGGGCCGGGGAGGAGGGATGCGGTTCGGCGGAGGCGGTCGCCACAGGGACTCGCCGCCATCACCTCTGCCGCTGCGGCCGCCGCAGCCTCGGGCTCCCGGGGCCGCCGCAGCCGCCGCCTCAGCCGGGGAGGAGCCGCCGCCGGGACTGCCCGCCGCCATCCCGCACGTCTAGGTAGGTGCCTCTCCCCTCCGGGGTCCGCGCCGCAGCGCTAGCTGCTCGTGTCGCCTTCCCGTCTCTGCGCTGGAGCGGGGGGGCCTCCTCTCTCCTCTCCCACCCTATTTGGTCCGAGACCCCTGCTCCTGCGGCTAGCCTCCTTTCTTTGGGGTTGCCTCCGCCCCTGCTCGTCAGTCCCACCCTCCGCCCTCCGGACCGCCCTCGCCTCGAGAGTCTCCGCTTCCCCTGGGGACGTCTGCCTCTCCCCCTCCCCCCCATTGATTTCCCAGCCTCCGACTACTGTGATCCCCCCTGACTTTGACAAGCCTCGCCCCGTTTCCTATTCAGTCTCCGTCTTTCTCTATAGCTGTATACCTCCGTGTCCTCCCGTTTATACCTTATCTCTTCTTTCCACCCTGAGTACAATCCAAAGCGAGAAACTCCCTGCCCCACCCCACCCCCCGCCGTCCACATCTGTACCTCCTAAATTCAAACGTATGCACTCACATTGTCATCCCAGTTACCCCATTTAGGGTGAATTCTCAGCTCCGCATCCAGATGTTTAGTACCTCTACCCCAGTGGTCATACCCTCAATCTTCCTACTTCCTAGCAAAAATTGCCCTCTCATAAATTCTCACATTCACCAAGATACATCAAGCTAACTGCGGTTCAGGGTCCCACGCCTTGACTTTCCCCTTTCTAGTCCCTTTTGCTATCCTTTCTCCTAATTACTCCTCCTCTCGGGTCTGTGTACTCCTGTAGTGAATCACATAAAGGAAAGGGGATGGTAGGATTTTTTCCCTCAAAGTCGTAGATCCTGTAGAAATAAGATTCACCCTTTGCTTATCCCAACTTTTGGCTTCTTTCTCTATGAATAGTGTCATTCAGCCATACTTTTGAGGGTTCTGATGCTTTGTCTATATTTGAATAATCCTGGGCCTAGATTGTTCCATTATACTCCTCTTCCCTATTTTTCCTTACAGTTGAACCCACTGTTTCTTAGACTGGAAACTTAAGTAATGAAAGGTTCATGCCTTGGAAAATTACACTATTCTGCTATAATGGGAAAAGTGGAGTATTTCAAATTATCCTGTTATTTTTGAGAGAAATGGTGCCTGGTCATTAAGAGCTCAGAGTCTATAGTTGAACTGCCAGGATCTAAACCCCTGCCTTGCCATCTACCAGCTCTGGCCTTGGGCAGATCTCCCTGTGCCTCAGTAATCTTACAACTGTAAAATGGGGGTAGTGATATACTTCATAAGAAGGTGGTGATAATTGCATAACTTAATGCAGGTAAAATGCAACAGTGGCTGGCACATGGTAAGCATCCAGTAAATGTTATTCATCATTATCTCTCAACTTGGTTTGATTATTGATAGGTTAATTTTGAGAAAGGAAGGTGGGCATGGGAAGCTGCCTTTTTGCTCTTTCATTTAACACCCTTTTTGATGTAAATATGATTCATATTTTGTTACTGTATAAATTAATTCCCTATGGTGTGGAAAGTACAGTTTTAGCTCCCTGTTTTCAGGTAAGTTGCCAGCCTACAAACATCTCAGGCAATTTCAGACATCTGTTTGGAAATTTAAAAATTTTACCTTAGTTTTGAGAATAAATGAAATTGAAATATGTAGCAAATTTATCATAGCAGAAAATGAGGATTTTACAGATACAAATTTTAGTACTGCAAATTAAATACTCGAACTAGTGGGATTCTTCATACCCATCTGTTCTTTATATTGAATTACTACCCAAAATGGAGCTTTGGCTTCAGGAGGCTAGCTTTTCTCTTTTAATATGTTCATTCACATGACTATGCCTTGATGTTTCTCAAATTTTACTCACTCTTTAACACCCTGACAATTTTTGCCATATTTACTTACCTCCTGTGCATTATTACTTTCTTAATACGTTTTTTTTGGAACAACTCACTTAAAATTCAAATAGGTACTGTTTGGTGTTTAGTGTTGTTATAAATAGTAAAATTTTGAAATCACAATTTAATGTCCTAAGTACATGTAAAGTTATGCGCATATGCAACTACCAGAATAAAGAGTTTGCCCATGTATAGCTTAAAATCACTTTTGTGTCAACAATGGAATGTACTCCAAACTTTGGGTGACACTTCCTTTGCTTATGCTATTTGCAGGCCTAGTATAACCTTTGCCCTTTCCCCTGCATATCCAAATTCCACCTGTCTTCCATCTCTTAGTATTTCCACATAGTTGCTGCCAACATTGGTTTCTTTGTTTCTTGGCTTTCCTACTTTCTGTATTCTGTATTTTTGGCTTTGAATGATATAGGCAGCCCTGGTTCAAGAAAAATGACACCCCTAGAATAAGACTTTAAAAGTTTATGGGAACTTTTAAAGGGGCAGAATAAAATTGACATTTCGTATCTGCTCTGTGCTAAGTGCTGCTCCTTTGGTTTTGTAAATATTCTTTCCACAAATATTTAATGAGCACCTACTTCATTGCCAGCCATTGGGGGTAAACAAGAACAGCCCTCCTCAACCAGGATTCCACTGAATACCAAGCCCTAATGCTCCAAGACATCCAAGATATGTAATGAACTAACTCCTTTCCTATGCACCTAAAATAGTACTAGATATGTACCATCCCTGAGAAAGAGAACAGAGGAAATAGTCACTTAATTCAGTTTCTGTAGGGCTTAATTCTTAAAGAACCTTGGTTGACAAAAGCTTCATCAGAGAATAATCAGGCTCTGTTCTTTTGTAATTTATATATCAGTGGCACTGACAGATGATAAGCAGATAAAACTTTTATGAGAGCACTAGTAATATTAAAGATAGTGGTGATTGCTAACACTGTGTTAGGCGTTGTTTCAAGTAATTTATATAAAATCGTTTAAACCTCATAACAGTCCTTTGAAGAGGCTTTATTATATCTCTATTTCACAAATGAGGAACTAGAGAGACAGAGACTACTTAACTTCCACTTAGGTGCATAGGAAAGGAGTTAACTGAAGAAGCAGTGGAACCAGCAGATATAGTTGTAGCGTCTATTACCTTTATTGCCTCTCAGATCTTTCAGTTCCTTGTTGGTTATTTAAGACGAGGTTCTTCATCTTTCTGAAAAATCTTTTCCTGTTCTTTCTTAATTTCTTTCTATCCCTTACCTTTTCCTTTTCTGTTTTCCTTTCCATAGCAACAGTGAGGTTTCCTTGTCTTTAGATTATTTAGGGAAGTTAAAAAAAAAGTTTAACTTTTATAAAGCACCTGGTACACAGATTTATCCCAGGTCTTACATATGACTAGATACTGAAGACTTTTGTATTTGGTGGTCCTGTTCATTGTTTTGTTTCCTGACTTAGATTTATTTATTGAACAGCTCATCTGTGCCAGACACTTTGCTAGGCTCTGGTGACACGTGCTAATGGAAGGAGTGTACCTGTATTCATGGAGGCAAAAGTCTTTTGAGAAATAAAGAAACTAAACGTAATTATAAAAATAATTATAGTTATGAAAACTACTACAAAGGAAAATCATTGTAAACAGTGAATGCCCACTAATATATCAGTGAATTCTTCTCTGAGGAAAGGACTTTTGGACTGAAACCTGAAGGATGAACTGGAGTTATCCAAGTAATGGTGATTTCAGCTTTCTAGAACTGAAAAGTCCTATAGGAGCTAGACCTTAGGGCATGAGGATGGGTGATGAAAATGAGATAGGAACAGATCACAATGGTCAGTCATTGCTAAGCATTTTATGCTTAATCCTAAGAGCAATGGGAAGCCACTGGAGAATGTTAAACAATGGAATAAGTTACTTACGTTTTGTTTTTAAAACATCACTTGGCCCTTCTGTGGAGGACAGAATGAAGAGAAGCAAGCGTTAATGCAGGGAGACTAGTTAGGCCAGTGCTTCTCAAGTCAAACTCATCTGTGGTAAAGGACCTGTTTTGTTTTAGTTTTAATTAGTACTGGCACTTTAGTAACACAAAATGGATGTTGTGGCAGTGTCAGATGGCTATAAAAATTTCTAAATGCTTCCTCTCAGTTTCTGTATTTACCTTGTCTGAGACCAGTACCAATAGTTTGTGGACAGTATTGGTCCCCAGACCACACTGAGAAGAATTGAGATCAGCTATTCATAGTAATTTAGGCAAGAGATAATGGATTCTTGGTCCAGGTTGGCAGTGATGGAGAAAAGCAGGTGGATTTTGGAAAGTAAAATCGATAGGATTTGGTGATTAGATCTGAGGATCTAGGGAGAAGAGAATGCTGATTTCTAGGGTTAGTAGTTCTTGTGCCTAACATGGGGAATACTGGAGGAGGAACAGTTTTTTGTTAGTTTCCAGGAAGGTGGGGAATGTTGATAATAATACAGTTAGGAATAGTCAGTATTTAGCTTATAATTGATTTCTCACTATGGGAGGTGGGGATGAGGTTGCCTAAAGAGAGGGTATACAGAGAGAAGATATTGGGACATGGTCCCCTATAAATCTTCAACATTTAAACATTGGGGGTGGGGTGGGGAGGGAAATGGAGCAAAGGAGACTGAGAAGTATAGCCAGAGGTTTGAGGAAATTTTCCTTGTCATCACTGAGGCCAAAGCAGTAGATTGTTTGAAAAAGGATGGAGTGACTAATTAACTGTTGAGTGAAGCTGAGAAATCAATTAAATTGGGAACTAAAAAGTGTACATTATATTTAACAACTGGAAGGAAATTATGTATGTCTCAGTAGTTACTCTGTCCATAAATCATTTGATGAAGAATTATTGTTTTAATCTGCCAAAGCAACGATCCTAAATTTAGGATAAAATTATCATATCTATAGCATGAGCCATATCTTCCTTCCTGAGCTCAGACTCATGTTTATATTTGTCACCATCTGGATGTTCTATAAGCATCTTAAACTCAATTTTTACAACTCTTTCATTCAGAACATGCTCAAACAGAATATGTTTTTTAACTACTATTTAACAAGCATTGAATACTAGACTTTTAGGGATGTGATTTGACCTCAGAGACTAGGGGCAGCGGACAATTAATAATATGATTAGAGTGGTCATAGCAGTTAATTCTGGTTACCTTGGAAATACAGAGAAAGCATCAGGGAAAGATTTCTAAGGAAAATGACACTTGGGCAGAGTTTCTTAATGACCAGTGGAGGGGTAGAGAGGGCGATGCAGTGGTAGAGGAGTTAAAGAAGTTATATTTTAGATATTTTGAAAGCATATCAAGGCAAAATCAAGGAATTGTGTCAATACCATGTGCATAGTAGGTTAGAGAAGTTAGCTGTGCCATTGAAAATTTTTTTTTCTTAATTTATACCTTTTTCTGTTTCCTGTTTTGATAAATATCGTTATGAGTCATGTGGTCACCAGACATGGAAATGACTTCTGAATATCTTCAAAAAATGAAGATTATCTTTGTTGTGTTTATTGTCTGAGGTAGTGTTATGTTTGCTGGTTAGCTTTACATTTTATATATTACACCTATACTTAGAATTAAGTAACTGATAGCACAACTTAAATATTTCAGTTATGCTGTAGTGACTTTTTTTTTTAATGGGAGAAATTTTATACATAGAACTTTTTCTCAAACATACAGTTAAAAATGAAGCTGTTAGTGTAAGGATTGCTGAAGTTTATTACTAAACCTCAGGTATATGGTCAGTGATGGTGCTTTTGGGCTCAGTAGAATAGGAACAGTCCCCTGATACCTTAAATGCTATTTTAGATAGTTGTCTGAACATCCTTGTACTTATCTCTTGCACCGTAGTTCATCTGCAAGGATTACTTACTGAAGACTATACTGTAGCTGTCAAACTCTCAATTGGCAAGATCAAAGTATCATAGAAAATGTGTTAGAGGGGAAAATGATGTTAAAATAGATTTTAAAAACACAGTAAATGAAGGTCCGCTATGATATCTGCTTTAAAGTATCAACACTTGCTTCTGAAATAGTTTCTTGAGTTATTGTTGAAACGTTATTCTGATCTAAGGCAGTCTTCCTTAAATTAAGAAAATTGTAACTTTTAAAATTGATTTCTATTCTTACTACCTTTAATATTTTTGCTCTTGCCTTTTCCTTGGTTTTTATTTTTTTTAAATCTTACTAAGTTCTCATATAACATCTGTATGCTTTTCATATTATTATGATTTTTACAGGTACTCTTTTCCAGGCTTTTTATTTATATACATAATAAAGCCTTTCTCTTTTATTCTTTAGACTTGCCTACATGTTCTAAAGGAAGACAGAATAATGATTAGCATTATAATCTGAATTGTGTTATATAACTATATGAAACAACTTTACATAGGTATAAAATAGCAGATTAAAAAATTTATTTAGAAATATAGAATTGTATTACCCCAAACTATGGTTGGGATAGGTTGTTTACATGTCTGAAGTGAAAGCGTGATGTTCAGGATACTGTAATTCATGTATGTAATATGAATGTGCTTAGAAAATATAAAAATATCCCCCCCCCAATTCCTTTGGGGTTCTCATATTTGCTTTTATCCTTTATCAGATATAGGAATAAAAATAATTGTGAGTAACCATTCAAAACAGAGGGTTTCATTCATATTAAGTAATGCAAGATCTCAAAAGTTGTACTGAAAAGTATTATGATGCTTTTAAAATATTGTTTGAGATTTGTTAACTGAGAAGGTAAAATTATTTCCTGTCTGCGTATATTTTCTGAAGCAAATTATTTTCTTGTGTAAAACGCATTTGTACTTCTTCCGTGCCTTGCCCATCCAACCCCCCAGTCATTAAGTGATTTTTAAGGTAAAGAGTGCAACTGTCTCAAGGCATTTTTTTTTTTTTCATTGTAATTTGGATACAATTTCTGGTGTGGGGTTTTGGTGGGAAATTCCCCAGAAAGGTAAATAGTTTTTATACTATAAGACAAAAACAAAACCAAACTCAGAATATTAGTGAATATAAATTCATCCTGAAATTGTCAAGGCTAGTATCAACACAGGAAGCTATCAAATACTTAAATGAATTGAATTTTATTAGCTAAATTTTTTTGGTGGCAACTTTTAAGACCATTTTAAACCTTTATTAACCAGTTCTTCAACGTGGCAGTTAAGTTTTAATATGTCCAGTTTTATTAAAGAAGCTCAGATGGGATGTAGGCACACATGAAACAGATTTGGTCATTTCTGACTGCATTCAAAGTGTATTTTTGAAAATGGTGAAAATACTTTTTCATGCGAATATTTTATCAATGACATTTGAGAATTGGCTTGAATCAAATAGTAATTTGATTTATGCTTCACTGTTGATAATTTATTTCCACTGTTGTTTGTCTCTCTGCTTTCCTCTACCCCAAGTCCTTCATCAGAAAAATTTCTTCTTCAAATTGTATTAGGAAACTAGTATTTTTTTCCTAGCAGAGTATAACCAGGATTATTTTAACTTGGCCCTTAGAAACTCACAATTTACTATAGTGTGAAGATACCATTACATGGAATTTTCCCAAAGATCATTTTGGTTTAAAGGGAAGAACTACACTTTTTTAAGGCACTCGTACTATGTCAAGCACTTTATCTCATTTACTACTTATTATTAACCCATGAGGTATAGAAAATACCATAAGTTTTTGATCATACTTGCCATCAATTACCAGATGCACCATTATATTATGTACCCCAAAAAGAGACTGTCAATCACAATTGTAAAACACAATCAATTTCAGAAATGTTAAAATATGAAAAAAAAAAAAGGGTGTCTTAGAATTAGTGAAATGTGGCATTAGTACTGCCTTGTTTTATGGTTACTACCCAAAGTCTGCAAAATATCTAACCTCCCAACATCAGTAAAGAAATATTTAGTTCTGCTTTATTTCAGAGCTCTCCAGGTAGCATAAGATAGAGGTTAATAGTGTTCATGCAGTCTGCTATTTAATAGCTTCAGCTTTGTGATTTTAGGCAAGTATCTTAGCATCTCTGCCTCAGTGTTCTCATCTGTAAAATGGAAATGATAACCATACCTACCTTAAAAGCTGTTATAAGAACTAAATGAGTTATATTTGCATCTCGAATAGTGGTTTGTGTAAATGTTGGTTAATTAAAACCAGTTATGCTATTTCTGGTATAAGTTGATGGTGTGCTTAAAAGGAAGGGAAAAGGGGCCTTGTCAAATGATTCATTGATACTTCCTGCGCATAATGAAGATTAAAGTATTTTATCAATTTGTCTTTTAAAACTAATGTAAGATTGCAGTCTTGGTAATTTTGATATCTAAATTGCATTTTTATTATCATAAAAATAATACTTATAAAGGATCAGCTAAAATCTGCTTTTCATTTACCTCTTATGACATATTTAGTCAGAATATTGATATGCTGCACTGGATGTCTTGAAAATAACTTGTGATATGCTTATGGTTCCTGTCACTCTCATAAGGAATTCATTCAGAAATATTTTGAAATAGAGTTTTAATATTAAAGAGCCATGTATTAATTTTAGTTAAAATATCCTACTTCTGCATTGTGAAATGTATGGAGGAAATGTAATACTGAGGCAGTTTTTATTTTAATGGTTTTATGTATATATGATCTCATTGCTTCATATTGAGATTTGAAAATCTTGTCCTATACCCTGATAACAAAAATAAGTTCAGACCTTCCTTTGACATTCTTGATTTTTTCCTCATTTTTACTTTTGCCTTGTTTCAGTTCTTTTTCTGTTTTGTGTTTCTATCATTTATTTACTCCACAAATAGTTATTGACCAACTACTAAATGGCAGCTTTAGTGTTTATGATGATGAATTAGAAATAGCCCTTGACCTGGAAGACTCATTATTTGGGATTTATTACTCCTATCTAGTCATTGAGTGCTTAGGCACAGTGCTAAAATCTTTATATACACACTTTAAAAAAAATTACTACTTTATAAACAGATATTGGTTAATAGTATGGTTTGTTCTGTTGTTGTATATCTTTAAACACATTTTAACTCATTTAGACATCAAATGTTATGTGTCTTCAGAATGTTTTGAATGGCTCTTATCAAGCCTATTAAAATTCAAAACCCATCAGGAAGTGTTCTACTTGGCAACACGTAATCGCCAATTTTAGAAGCTAAAAATGGATGGGCTTTCTTCATCTTAGATTCAAGTGGTTCATCTTAGTTTATCAGCCAGCCAACTGAGTCCTTCAACAATGACATCTTAAGGCCATAGACCTAATCTAGATCCAAATATCTTAAATTTGAGTTATAAGGAAGTGGGATTCTGAAGTCATAATACTTTTTTAGTAATAATTTTCCATTTTCAAACAGTATTTCCTGTTGGCTGAAGGGCTGTTTTTAAAAGAGACACATAAATGTATTCAGTATTTTCTGGGGAGAACTTTGGTGTTAAAATCCTTTCAAATTAGTGTTTTCTTCTAAAATGGATTTGATGCTTGCATTCTATTAATATAGTAGCCTTCTTTGTTTTTAATATAAAAGTGTTTTAAATATGCATGAGGGGATATTCAAAAAGGTGTTCTGTCCCAATTTTAGGGCGAACGTAACAACTATGGGAAGAGGATTTTTATTATAAATATGTAGGCATCAAAAGTTATTTAGTTATTAAATATTTGTTTTTATTTTAGGTAAACTTTTATTGAAGTATAACACACATTCAAAGACAAGAACATAGCGTCATACAGCATGTATTATTACCCTTGTGTCTGGCTTCTTACCCTAAACATTTATTTTGATGTGATCCATCCATGTAGTATGTAGCAGTAGCTTATTCATTCTCATTGTTCTGTAGTATTCTCTTCCATTGTATAATTATATTCACCATGACTTATCCATTCCACTGTTGATGAACATCTAGGTTGTTTCTAGTTTTGAACCACAATAAATAGTGCCCCAATAGAATATTCTTGTGTATAACTTTTGATGCACATGTATACATTTCTGTAGGATATGTACCTTGTAGTGGAATTGTTGGTCAATGGTGTGTGTTTATGTTCAGTTTTAGTATATATTACCCAGTGTTTTCCAAAATGGTTGTACCAATTTACAGTGTAATCAGTAATGAGTGAGAATTCCATTTGTTCCACATACTCTGCAACATTTGCTTGATGATTGTCTCATTTATTTAGCCATTCTGGTGAGTGTAGAGTGGTTTTGCATTGTGGATAGGCTAGTTCTTCAAAATAAACATGATTTCTTTCCTCACTCGTACCTACATACTGCTTCCATGTGTACACCAATGGAAAGTGGAATACAGACATGTTATAAAACCCACTGGATCATTCTAGTTGCCTGTCAGTTGATAAGATGCAGACTATAAAACAAATATAAGTATAATTTGAGGAAAATGAGACTGTCATGAAAATTATAGCTTCACTGTATAGTTCACTGACTTTCTGACAAATGATGTGTTTCTGCCTGTTACTAAACATGATAGAGGTTTTAGATTTTGCAAGCCGGTGAGAAGTTTTGTAGGCTCTTTTATTGAGTGAGTTTGCAATGTTGCCCTAAAGCTCTAGTTACTCAATGCTAGACACACTTGTTCTTACTTGACTGTCTACCCAGGTTGTGGGTTATATTCATTTATTATTTCGTGAGATTTTGCTACCCCTTAATTAAGGGAAGTACTGTCTACATGGCAGAGCTTATTCAATTTTTAAAACTTGAAAGTAAAATTGAGAAAATTTTACCGTATGCCCACAGCATGCTGTGTTGTTTTATATTTAATCTCTTGTTATTTATGGATTTTTCTTGTCACAGAAGGCAGTGTTGCTAATATGTATTTTTCATTATAGAATTGTGTAATGAAAACCAAGGATGCAAAAAATATTTCTGCTTGTGTATTCTTTTCAGTGTTTGTGTTGTGGTCTCTTCTTATTCCTCAATGAATATAGATAATGTTAGAATCATATGTAAGGAAGCACCATTCTTGTACCTTTTGGGCATTATGATTAGTTGTTGACTTCTACGCTTACAGACTAATAACTGCAGATAAGCCTATAGTTTTCCTTTTTTAACATTTTCTATGCTTTTTTGTAGCTAATATTTTGCAGCTAATATCTGACTTCATTTATCACTGCTGCAAAGTACTATTCCAGTGTAGAATAGCTGTTTGATAAATACTTGTGTTCTACATATTCATATGCAGTTACCGATTGTTGCTAGTCTTAAAAATCTTGGAATTTTTAGCTCATCATTAGAGTTGCTGAGATGGCATTCATGTCCTTAAAGTATTCCTATGAGGTACAAGAACGACTCAATTTATTTTGCAAAGCATTTCCTTGTTAGAGAGGTAGTGCTGGTAGGTGGATGTCAATAGCTTCCTTATAGTAAGTCTAATTTGACCATGTGTTATTTCATTTCAGAAAAGACTGAGTTAAAATCCAGGGTCTTCTCACACATTGCTCTTCCCGGAGCATTTTGCTTTATTTCCTTCTTTTTTTCTCTCTTGATTTCTTTCTCTTTCATTTTTTTCTTTCCTTCCTCTAAACTAAGCAACTATGTAGCAAAATATTTTTATTTAAGGAAAATTAAGCCATTTTAATGGTTATGGATATGCAGGATATACTGATACAGACTTATAGAACCCTACTATTCTTTATCCTAAGACATGCTATTTTACCATTTTCTTATAATTTAGAGGTACAAAAATTGGTAGTCCTTCTTATCTTTTTCAAGGATAATAGTTTATCCTGCTTTTGCCTAGTTTATGGCTAGTTTATGTCTTTTTGTCCCAGCATTCTTTTCAATCTAGCATTTGCAATAGATACTTAATGTTTAATAAAATACTATTATTAACAGTTGCATTAAAATGAGCCTGAGTAGGTTGGTAGATTTTTACTTCTAGCTGCTGCCATGATCTAGTCTAGTGATATGTAAGATACATGTGCAATAATGAGTTCCATCTTTGACAGGTAGTAAAATCTGAAAGGAATCTACTCAGTACACTTTTCTTTCCCTAACTCTTCTCAGATACAGTTGACCAGCACCTTCCTTTAATGACAGTAATGGGGTGGGGATCTCCACAATTGGATGTGGGCTAGGACGCAAATGACTAGGAGCAGCTAACTCCTCTTGGTCTCAGGTGATGATGGTAAGAGATAGATATGATTGACACTGCTTTTATTGACCATATTGGTACCAGCCTGTTGTTTCATGTTCATTGCTGTAGCTTGCAAGATTCATGAAGTCACAAGGATGGCAATAGGTGGGAAGTTATTGGTTATGTTAGCTGAAATAGTGGCCGAGCAGTCCTGTCATAGAATGTGTAGAGCAGCCCTGTTTAATAAAGCTTTGTGCTATGATGGAAATGTTCTATAATTACCACTTTCCATTATGGTAGCCACTAGCCACTTGTGTCTATCGAGTACCTAATTAATCTAGTACAACTAAGGAAGTGAATTTCTAATTTAATTTGTTGCATTATTTGTTAAGACTTATTTTCAACAAACTGTTTTTGACAACAATTAGTTAAAAAAACAAACAAGTACGTATTTAATGAAAGCATGCACTTAAATTGCTATTTTGCTCTTTAAAGATTTTCTGCACTGTTCCTCAGCAACCAAAATAAAGAGATAGACAGTGGGTGGTTAGATTGATATGGAGTCTAAGGTTTACAAAATGATTGTGGTGAAAAAGGAGTGAAATGTGAATCATGCTTTCTAGAGAGTGTTTGAAATGATACATTGTGGGTTTTGAGTTTGATAAGGAAGTGAAGTTATATGGGGATAATGACTTAAGAATGGGAAGGGCTCACTAAAGTATTGATAATAAGAGGTATTGGATTATATTGATGACAATAGGAATAAGTTCTATTATAAAAACCATATACTAAAGTTTGTTTTCATACTTGCTCAAGCTATTCCAGGTAATAAGTTCCGAGTCAGAATCTTTGAAAAAGACTGCTAAAATATTAAAAGTGCATGAGATCTTTCAGGAAGGTCAAGGAACTTTGCTGATAGGTCAGAATTCCACAGAAGTAGAATTATCCAAGGTGATGACAGAAATAGTGAGGACGACAATGGAGTCAAGTGCTTAAGTCCTCCATAAGGGAGCCTAACTGTGAGGTGAGTACATGATAGTAAAGGAGAAGCCAGTTAGAGAATGTAACATTAGACTCATGCAGTTGCCAAACGGTTTTGTAAAGATGGGAAAGTGGTCTGGGAAGACAGTGGAGAATTGGAAGAACTCTACTTTTTTCTAAATCTTTCACAGGTGTAAGAAAAAAGAATATTTTAGTAATTCTACTTTATCTGCTCTAGTTATGTATTTGCCTCTCTGAGCTAATCTTTGTTTTTCTAGTGTCTGAACTATTTAGGTACCTAATAAATGTTTGTTCGGTAAATGCTAGACTAGTGTGAAATTGCTCTAGTGTCCCGGAATTCTAGAACAGAGTATTGCTTAGACACTTTTAAAAAGTGATTTGAAAATTAGCAAAAGGAGCTGTTACTTTAACACAATTGTATTTTCAACATATGGAATTAATTGTACCAATTTTAATTAGACATGTTCGTATTTAAAAGAGGAATACGGGAAATGAATTATATAATTTTTTACATAAATTCATGCATGGTAGGGTTATTAAGGGTAGCTAGGATATTGGGAACTATCCTTGACAAGAGGATATTGCAAAACTGATGCATATCTTTCAGATCTTTCAGTGATTATTACAACTCTAACCTCTGGCAACTGGTTATTTTGTTGTTGTTGTTGTTTTTATTGGGACATTAGGCTCTTGAGGAAGGAATCGTAGCAGATTATTTGAGGCAAGATAGATAAAGAAGTCTTCAGAAATTTAAGGCAGAATTTTTAGCCATTGCTAAGTGAGCAGGAGGAGAATGAAAGCGAAAGACACATGATTTTGTAAAAAGAAAACTATGGGGACAAAAGCGTTAAACAAGGTTTAGCCATCTTTTCCTAAAACAAAAGAGGTTGGGGAGAGGAGAAGAGAGAGGGAGAGAATATAGCTTTTATTTTAGACCTAGATAAATTTGAAAAATGCTTATGGTTAACATTAGTGAATCCAGAATTGGCAAGTGACTGTGCAGACACTACTGTAAGTATATTATAGACCTTATATCCTTTAATGATTGCTATCATCTTTCTGAGTAAGGAATTATTCCCTTTCTGAAGATATGAAAGCTAAGGGCCAGAAAAGGAAAAAACTTCGTCAAGGGTTATAGAACCTAAAAAATATATATATTAAAAATTTGTATTGAAACTACATTTCAGTAGTTTTACCAGATTATTCACCTGTGTAACAACAGCCCAGTCAAGATGTAGATAATTTCCATTACTCCAGAAAATTCCCTTGAAGGTTACACAATTCCTCAGAGTCTGAGTTTCAGACAGTCTTTTTCAAACTATACCTCCACATTGCTTGCATTAAAGGGGAGATGGAAGCTGTTAGAGATAAGTAGTCTTAGAGCAACAGAGTTAATAGCTGATGTGTAATAGCCGATTGAGAGCTAAGAGATAAAGATTAAAAAAGCAAAAATAAAACTTTGTTAGGCAAATTTAACTCTGTTCTTAATAGTTCATGAGATTATTACTCTTTTGTAAACTAGGTCTGTCTTTGAGTTTCATATTAATACTCATACACATTTAACTAGTTTGAGTGCTTCCTATGTACCAGACACTATATTAGTTGTCTTCTGTACATTCTCATTTAATACACCAGTCATTTTAGATTACTAATTTTTATTCACATTTTGCAGACAAGAAAACTGAGACCCAGAGAGCTCACACACCTTCAGAATTTGAACCAAAATCTAATATCAGAAACAAAATTCTTAACCCTGATGGCATTCCCTAGATCATTCTGTAATACTAAATTGTATTTAGTACTTTATTTTTTGGAAAGTAATGATGCGGTATGTAGTAAATATGTAATACTTTTCTCGTTGACTTCAAATCCAATCAATATGTCTTTGCTTACTATCTGCCATATTCTATACTAGGCAGTGGTTACATAAAGATGGAAATATATTTGATGGAAATATATTTTCCAATTCATCAAATATTTCAGCATATTTGATGAATTGGAAAAATTACAGTATTTTCAATTAAGTCCTATATCCAATTGCTCACTCACTGGTAGTCAGTCTTTTTATTTATTTTTTTAATAACTATCACATAGATCATGTTGCTTCTGTGTTTGTTTCCCTGTCTATAAAATAGAAATAACTCCATAGGGTTTTTTAGAAGATCAAGTGAGATAATATGTATGAGTAAAGTTCTAAAGCTTTAATAAGATCTTATGGATTGTTATGAAAGTGCTCGGGTAGCTAGGGAGTAATTCATTTTGCTGAGAAAAATGGTATGAGTGTGGATGGTTGAACATTCTGTAGAAGGGGTCACATTTAAGATGAATGAATTCAAATACAGTGTTGGTGCTTAAGGAAGGGATGAAGTTAAATTGTCTATAGTTTAACAGAAATAATTTACTCTGATTTGGATAAAAGAGTGTTACTATAATTTATAAATTAGAGCTTGAATTAACTGGACTTTAAAAATTTGTAATCGTATCAAGATTTATAAAATATATATTTCCATGCTATTTCACACATTTTTATAAAAACAAATTATGCTTGGTAATTTCTGGTTCTTTCTGTCTTGTTTAGGAGCTTTAAGCCATTGCTGAAATTTACAGAACTTTGTGGGCTAATGCCCAAGTATATCTGCTTTTAGAGACTATAGTGAACTTGAAGATAATGCTTTCATATTAAGAGTATCTGATGATTCTCTTCCTTATATCATGATTATGCTGCTTAAACCTATGTACATACATATATTTGGGTGGCAACATTTGATGTCAGCTATTTGAAATTTTTACCAGAAAAGACATCAGATTCTTGCTATTTTGTGTTTTCTTAAGCACATTTGATGCTGTAGAAGATTTTACCTGGAGAACTTCTGAGATCTAGTTCAAATTATGAGGTCAGGGGCTGTCTTCCCGTTGTCTTTCCTTGTTTTCACAGGTCTCAGCTCAGTGTAGGTTCCCCCCAAATACTCCAATGGATAGTGAATAAGAGAGAAGGAAAGAGAATAAATGAACAAATGATTAAAAAAAAAAACAAACAAACGAGAGAGGTCTTGCAACTTGGCATAGTAAGTAGTTTCCTGATTACTTGTCTCACCCTTTTTTAGTTTACCACAGATTATATACTACCATACTTTAAAATCTTACCTCATGAGTTTAATAATTGTAGTTATAAACTATCATGCTAATAAATAAAGCTGATTTTTTAAACATCCCAATACTGTCTTTATAAGCTTTCTGGAAATAGCTTCCTTTTAAAAAATGAATTATTTGTCATATATTTTAAGGGGTTATGGCATTGTATATGTTATTAATAAACTAGTGGCAACTTGCCTGACATAAATGTATTTGTTTGCAAGTGATGGTTTTTTAAAAATGATTTCCAAAGATCCAGAGTGTTCTTAATATGTTGTACTATTGGAAAAGCAGTCAGTTTCTGAAATAATCTGTATTTGATTTTTTAAAAAGTTTATTGCAGTGTGAAGAAATTGTGTGCTGCTATGAAGTAAATCTCAGTCTACAGGGTGTGAGTTTTACTATATTAATTTATATGTGCAGCCAGAAGTTCAATGATTTGTCAAAGGGCATGTGGCCTGAAACCTAAAATGGCTAGGGATAGAATTTAGGTCTCTCAACACATAGACCCCAGGGCTTTTTTCCATTTTTACCATTGCTAAGGATAGTTTACCATTTTCAGGTAAAATGGAAGACTTAGAGGTGGAGAATAAATGACTGGCTAGGGTAATGATGATGAGATTTTTGTATTAGTGGTATTAATAGCCTTCTAACTGTCAGACTAACTCTGGGGTTGGGGTCCAGTATTCTGGTTTAACAAACCTTCCATGAGATTCTAATGCACACTTAAATTTGAGAATCACTGCCAAAAAGAAATTTAAACCTGTAAGTCTACCATTTGTAATCACTTAGAGGCTGGGAATATTAGGTTGGACCATATGAATTTTTTTTCTGATATTCTTCTGCTTTTGACTTACATAAACTTTAAACTTATTAAGCTTTGAAGGAAAGTTACCTTTTGCTTGGGAGAGAGAGTTTAAACTGAAAACTAGGCCTCAGTAGCCAAAGTAGGAAAAATTAAGGGACCAGGTAAGTAGACTATAAAGTAAATGAAGGTATTGGCCTAATCTCGTAAGTTTTTTTTTCTGTTTTTAAACCGAGGCCTTGTGTAATACCACCATCAGCCATGACTCCTGGGTGCCCATCCCATTTTCCCACTCCCCCCTACTCCTAGTTTTCCTCTTATATATACAAATGTATATAGCCAAAAAGGAAGAATGGTCTTTTTGTTCCTAGGCAATTTTTTTCTTGCCCGGTTCCTGTCCCCTGAGATTCTTCTCAGTAGTATGTGTATTTGGATATCCTGCCAGTGACTTGAATCATTCTACCGAGAGTCATAGCTGTTTCTATATCAAAGAGGAAACTCTCTCCTTGTAATACACATTTTAGTCAACTTTAGATAAACTGGTTTTAAGTGATTGGAACTACAAGATGGCTTTTCTGTTGTTTTTTTTTTTTTTTTGTCTAGATCTAGCATTAGCTATTTCATTAATTCCCTCATACCATATAATTAGTGTTCCTCCTTTATTTCAAACAAACACTGAGAGTTGTGCTAGATTTTGCATTACAGAAATGAATAGAACACACACGCGTACACACACCCCCCAAAAAGAAAGTAAAAAACCCCAGAGATCATAGTGTAGGTAAAAACAGAGCCATGCCCATAAAGTAGTAAAAGGCAGTAAATGAAAGGAAGTGATGGAGGTAGTATGAGTGTTCAATGTGAGTTGGCTGTGGCAATAAGTAACCAGTTTCAGTTTTCTGAACGGGCTTATTGTGTTAGGTACTGCTCCCCGCCACGATACTTTTTAAAAATAGAAGTCGTTAATTGCAGAGATCCACATTACATACAAGAGTAAAACAAATAGGAAGTCATATTCCCACTCCCAGTTCCACTTCCCACTGTAAGTTGTTCCTGCTTCTAGTTCTGTTAGTGGTATCTATTAATAATGTTTTTTATTTATTAGCTCTAGTGGTCACCTACCTCTGTGAATGACAGTGTTGTTCCTGTCCTAAACTCCCTCAATCTCCCAGTTATTTGTTGTTAATTTTATACTATCAAAGTTTTTGCATTTTGTTTTGTAATTAGTTGCTTTTTTCTTTTTTTACATATCAAGTCTAAAAATTTTAGACCTAGAAATATTTATAATGTGATTGTATAAATGCAGTAGAACAAAGTAGAACGGTCTTACAGAGAATGAAATATAATTGTATGTACATTAAAACTTGAGCAATTGAGAAATTTCCAAGTGTCAAATTCTAGTGGATTCTCTTTTAATTTTTTTTTTAAGTTTACTTTTCTTTCTCTAAGATCTGTTAAGTTCTGTTGTTTCTTCAATTTCATGTTTCCCACCCACCTCCTTGGATTTCTTTTTCATTTGATTGGAGCTGTGGTCTTCAAAATGAAATATCCACATTAAACAGGGTACACAAAGATAATTTGGGGGAGGTGTCAGAATATATTAGAAATTAAATTATCTGTTCATTGTTACTTGATTATTTTTAATTTTTATTTTGATATGCTTTATAATATACATACATATATTAGTATAATGTGTTAATTTATAAATAAATATGAGAGCATATGTTCTAATGGTTTTTTACTCATAAAAGCATGTTATACAAAACGTTTTGAGTTCATTGGGTTCAGAATACCTCATTGAGTAATTTTCAGTATAGTATGCAAATTTTTGAAGTATTTGCTGTCTTAAAATGCCTTATTCCACCTTCATTCCTGAGTAAATTTAAATATTGAATTCTAGGTTCAAAATTTTTTTCCTTGAAAACCTTAAAGGCCACATTCTGTGTCTTAACATTAAGATTTCAGTGTTGTTCCTTTGTAGAAAATGAGAAGTTTTAGGATTTTTTTTTTTTTTTTTTTTTTTTTTTAGGGAAACCGAAATTTAACCAAGTTTAGGTATAGATTTTTTTTTCAGGAAGCAGCCATGGTACTTGGTGAGGCCTTTCTCTGAACTTGTGTCTTTTACAAATTATGGAAATAGTCTTTTTTTTTTCTTTCTCTCTCTTTATGTATCTCTGTTGTTTCTGTTCCTACCCTCTAGGACACTTATTAGGTGAATACTCCATTTCTTCAGTCAGACCTCTAGTTCCCTAACTTCTCTTAACAGTATCTCCTATAGTTTTTGTTTTTAGTTTGTCTCCTTAAAAGTAATCTTTATCTTTTTATTTTCCATTTATGTATCAGTGATAACCATTTTATTATTTATCCTGCTCATTGAATTTATTTTATTGTATATATTTTTAACAAGAATTCTTTGTTTTCTGACCACTTTTTCAAAGCAGCTTGTTTTTGTTTTATTCAAATATATTTTATGAGAAAAGATTTTAAGCGTACCATTCTGGCCCCTGAATTGTCTCTATTTCTCAAGTTATTTGGTTTGTTTTGCTTTGTTTTCTATTTTTTGATCTTCCCCCAAATTTCTATTTCTTTGATTTTCCATTAATATTTTGGGATGAAGAGCTAAGTTGATAAGTAATGCTATCTGGCTGGTATGGTTTTCTCTGAAGTTCTATAGGTCTATCTCTGGCAGGTCTCTCCCCTGAAAGGATAGGTTGTGGATATATTTGGATGCAATCAGTGTAAGTGAGCAGTGTTTCAACATAGTGACTGACCTCTGTAGGTTGCGTTGGTAGGTTGGTAACGTCCATACGTATCAAAGTAAGGAGGGCTTTATTTTGCACGGTGGAGTGCTTTAATATTTAATTTCTGTTGGGAATTATCTCTTCTCACCATCTATCCCTAATGCCTGCTAGGATATTCAGAGTTACTCCAATGTGTATCCTGTTTTTCTCTCTGACACTCTCACCAGGAATGTACCCAGACAGGTGGCCCATTTCCTTAAGAGGGCAATTCTTGGGCTTTGGCAGATGGCAAAAGCCACAACTGCCAGTCTTGGGAAAGAGGAGGGCCCTAATTTTCTCAGCTAGCCCATATACTGTTTCCGAAGTAATTAACCTGATGATAGCCACTTGGCCCTTTCCTGCTCTTTGTATTTGATGAAGGGGTGGTTCTTCCTTGGGCCTCCTTGAAACAACTGTGAATACCTCTAGTGTCTTGGGTTGTGATTTTCTCTCTTAATGTCTCTGCTAATTTGTTGCTATTTATCTGCTTTGAATTTCTCAAAATTTCTGTTCCACCAGTATCACCCTTTCTTATTTTCCAGTCCTATAATGCTTTTTATTCTTTTATAAAAATTTGTTGTCATCTCATTGGTATGTTGGGAAATAAAAGGGACAGATAAGTGTGCTGCTCACATTACTGCTTTGAACCATGGACTGCTCTCAAAGTTCCATCTTAGGAGCAATCTGATCCAGCTCTCTAGAAATTAGAAAATTGATAGAAAGCTGTGTAACTGTCAGATGAGTTTGAAAGAGGGTATGAATCACTTGTTCTGTGTTTTTTTACACTAGGCTTTAAAAAAATTTTTTAATTGCTAACATGCTGGAAAAGACGTCTTTAAGAACTAAATAAACATCTTTAGTATAAGTTGAGGCTGAAATCCAGGCATGCAGTGCCAAATTTTAGTGTTATAATCTTGGGTCAGTTACATTGCCTTTTTGCATTTAGATTTGCTCATCTATAACATTGGCAGAGGCATTATTAGCCTGTTCATAGAGTTATTTTGGGAATCAAATTAGATAAATACTTAAGCCTGACATATAGAAAGAAATATCTATTCTTGGTATTATTAAATCACTTCTATTCAGGAAAATGTTAGTGATGCATTTTAGACAGCTTTTTGCTTAGAACAGAAGTTTCTGCAAAGTTAGCTATGAAGTAGTTTATTATAAAATAAAATTTTCTTCTCTTTGTAATACTGACGATGCGTTTGTAGGGAAAAACCCCTCTGTTGTATGAGTCAAACTTTTGGTAAAGATGCTTGGTGGTTTGCTAGAATCAGTAGCAAGCATTTTTGCAGGGGTTTGGTTTGGCTACTAGATTCTTGTTCCCTTTTAGGAAGCACCTACTGGAGTAGTAGCGCTCTCATAATTGGGCTCACAGGAAGCCAATAAATAACACTCATCTCAATTGTATCATTTGTGTGTCTGTACTTCCCTAAAGCTCTAATAAATGTGATATATATTTTTACAGTCTCTTTGAATATGTTTGTAACACCCCTACCCCACTTTTCCTACTGGTGTCTCAAACTCAGAAGTTGTCCAATAACCCAGCTTCTTATTCTGTATTTTACATGAATCCTCTTTATTAACTGAATCTCTCAAAATCTTTTCACTTATACCACTGGTATTTTGACTTCTTATATCATAAGTTAGTTTTACATTTTTTAAAACTTTGGAATCATACAGCATGTCTAGCTTTTTTGGTAATATTATGAGATTTATCCGTGTTGCATGTTGTAATAGCTTGTTAATTCTCATTGCCGTATAGTGTTCCATTATATGAAGGGATCACAATTTATCCATTCTGTTATTAATGGATATTTGTGTTGTTTTTAGTTTTTGGTTGTCACAAGTGCTTTACTACTTTATCTTCATATCTATATCTGGAGTTCATTTGTGAACATTCTTGTACACATCTTTTGTACATATGAATGTATATTATCAGATCTATACCCAGGAGTGGAATTGATGGGTTGTATTTATTTGTTTGGCTTTAATAGGTATTGCAAGTATCTATTATACTAATTTCTACTTTCACTATTAGTGTAATTTTGGAGATTCAGGTCTTCACATCTGCCAACATTTATTGTATTATCTAATTTTAACTGTTCTGTTGCATGAGCAGTGGTATATTGCTGTCTTAATGTGTTTGTGTGATGATTAATGAAGTTGAACACCCTTTCACACGTTCAGTGACCTTATGGATATTCTCCTTTTTTACTTTTTATGTCATACTTTAGTCTTTGCCAAATTTTTGTTGTATTGCCTGCATATTTTATTATAATTTACAAGAATTCTCTTTATATTCTGGATATGAGTCCTGTATCAGACACGTGTTTTGCAAATTTCTTCTACCCTGTGTCCTGCTTAAGAAATATTTTCCTACCCCAGAATATAAAGATATTCTCTCATTTTCCCCTAAAAAGCTGTAATGCTTTTCTTTTATATTTATATCTGAAGTATATCTAGAATTGACCATTGTACATGTGAAGTAAGAGTCAAGATTTTATTCTATACAACTACACATTTAACCCAGCACCATTTATTAAAAGATCATCTTTTCTGTACTGCTTTTTATTATTACCATTGTCATGAATGAACTGGCTAAAATGTGTGAATCTGTTTTTGGACTCATTATTTTCTTCCATTCATCAGTCAGTTTCTCTGTTTTTGCACCAGTACCATTCTGTCTTAATTCCAATGGCTGTATTTTGTCTTGATATTTTAGACTTATTTCTTGTACCTTGTCTTGATATCATATACCTGATGTACTTATAGTCCTTCAGCTTTATTCTTTTTCAAGATTGCTTTGGGTATTCTTGCTCCTTTTGCATTGTTGAATAACTTTAGAATAACCTGTCAATTTCCACAAAAAGCACTATTGAGATTTTGATTGTGATTGCATTGAATTTACATGTCAGTCTGGGGCGAATTCTTGATAAGATTGAATTTTTTGTTTTATGAATATGGTATAGTCCTTCATTAATTTAGTTTATCTTTAATTCTCTTAATACCATTTTGTAGTTTTCAGTGTAGAGATTATGACCATCTTTCATTAGATTTATTTCTAGGTGAATTGGATTTTTAAGTTATACTATAAATAGTGTCTTTAAAAAACTTTTCTAGTTGTTTGTTGCTAACATAGAAAACATTGGAATTTTGTATGTTGACTGTTGTATACAGCACCTGGACAAAATTACTTATTAATTCTATTCGTTTTCATGCAATCCTATCTGCGAATAATGATTGTTTTTTTTCTTTTGCATTTCTTAGGCTTTTTGTTTTTCTTGCCTTAAGGTACTGGCTAGGACTTATGTTGAATTAAAGTGCTGATAGTGTCTTCCTTGTCTCATCTCACTGGGAACTCTTACTGTAAGAGTGTGTTAAGACACTTTTTGTAAAATTAAGAAAATTCCCTTTTATTCTCACTTTGTAAAGAGATTTTATCCTGAATGGGTATTAAACTTTATCAAACACTTTTTCTGTATCTATCAAGGTGATCCTTTTTCCTCTTTTTTTGATTAATAAGATAAATTAATAGATTCTGATATTAATCACCCTTGTATTACTCAGATAAAACCCCATCGTTCACGAAATAGTTTACTTTTTATCAATGCTAGGTTTGACTTGCAATTATTTTGTGTAGAATTTTTACTCCTATGTTCACGAGAGAAACTTTCCTACATTTTCCTTTCTTGTAATGTACTGACAGGTGGTGGTATAAAAGTTACACTGGTTTTATCACACAAGCTGCAAAGTTTGTTTTTGTTTTCCATTCTGTGGAAGAGCTTGTACAGTGAAGCCATCTGTGTAAGCCTTCTTTATAGGAGAGTTTAAATGACTAATTCAATTTTAATCAAAATGGGATGATTTATGATTTTCTCTTTTATATTGTGTGTCAGTTTTGGTAAGTTATGTTTTTCAAGTAATTTTCTCATTTCATCTAAATTATCAGTTAAATTGATATAATGTTTTCATGATAGCCTAATTATCTTTTAGGGCATCATTTTTGGTATTGTAAATTTGTGTCCTCTCTCTTTTACTTTTATTAATCTGACTAAACCTGTGAATTTTATTATTTTTTTAAAAGAGTCAGCTTTTGACTTTATATTTTCTCTGTTGTACATTTTCCCCTCTAGTCATTGGTTTCTGCTCATACCTTTATTATTTCTTCTACTTTTTTGGGGATTTGACTTATTTTTTTTCCCTTAGCTTTTTTAGATGGAAGCTTTAAATCTTTGATATTCAGCTTTCCTTTTCTGCTACATGCATGAAAGGTTATATATTTTCTAAGTATCGATATAGCTAGGTCTTACAAGTTTGGAAAATTTTTATCTTTAATATCATTCAGTTCAAAATATTTTCTGATTCCCATTGTCATTTTTCACACATAGATTATTTAGTAAACTATTGTTTAATTTCTGGAAACTTAGGTATTTTCTAGTTATCTTTTGCTTATTGACATAAATTTAATTCTACTGTGATTAAGTTAATTTGCAAGTTTTTCTCTATCATGCAATAATATGAATAGTTTTAGTAAATGTTTTCTGTGCAGTTGAGAAAAATTTGCATCCTTTTGCTGTTGGGTGTCATGTTCTCTCTATATACATGCATATATACACACACAGACATAGCTATACGTGTCTACTACGTATGTCTGTATATATGTATAATGTCATTAAGATTGTTCTTTCATTATTGAAAGAAGTGAATTAAAGTCTCCCACTACTTTTGGAACCAACCCTATTGCATACAGACACATTTAGAATTATGTTTTCATGATTAACCTTTTTTCTCATTTAATTATTTTCCTTTTTACCTTTCCTAATGCTTCTTTCTTTAAAGTCTGTTTTTGTTTGATTCTGGTATAGCTGTACCTGCTTTGTTTTTGATAAGATTTGTAAGGTATGTATTTCCCATTCTTTTAATTTAAACTTTTCTGTACTCTTATGTTTAAGTCTTCCCAGACAGCAAATAGTTGGTTTCTTTTTCCTCACATGGCTTCCCATAATGTTAACATCATATTAAACTCATATTAATGTAAAAACTTTGTTATTATATTTAATAACATAACTGTATTAAACTTTTTGAAATCAAGAAATTAACATTGGTATCATACTGTTAATTAACTAAAGACTTGAATCAGATTTTTACCAGATTTCCCACTACTGTCTTTTTACTATTCTGATATTGTACTTAGTTACCTGTTTAATTCTGTTCAATTTAATTGCACTTCAGTTATCTGTTTATTTAATCCAGTCTGATAATTGGAGTATGTAGTCTACTTACATATAAATGTAATTATTTATATATTTGCATCTTTATCTACCACCTACTGTGTATTTGTTTTTTTTATATTTTTTCTCTTTTTTCTCTATTAATATTTTTAGTTATGCTGTCTCACTTTTTTTAGTGGTTACTCTAGTGATTGCACCATCCTTCATTGACTTATTACAGCTTATGTTATTACTTATACTAGGCACTTCCTCAAGAATTGCTGGAACCTTAGAACACTTTATTCATTTACTTCCATGCCTTTTACGTTATTGTTGTCGTGCATTTTAACTGTATGTATATTTAAGCTCTACAAGACATTACAGTTATTGTTTTGTTGACCAATTTTGGAAAATTCTTAGTTATCTTTTTTTGTTGCAACTCCACTCACATGTTAGACTTTTTTCACTGTGTCTCATTTGTCTTAAGTTCACTTACTATTTTTCATAATTTTTCTGCTTTAGTGTAGATATCTATTTTTGACTTTAAAGTTTCCTAGTTCTATCTTTTGCTATTTAGCCTGCTGTTAAACCTATATCTTAGGTTGTTAGTTTTAGTTACTGTCCAGTTCTAGAATTTCTACTTGATTCTTTCTTAAAGAATTAAATTCTTGATAAAACTATTTCACCTTTTTTTCCCCATCTTTTTCTCTCTACTACAGCATGTTAAATCTCAATTATTTCAAAATTCTTGTCTTCTGACTTCTGTCTGAAAGTGCTGTGGGTTTGTCTGTGTTTGGTGCTGTTTTTCTCCTAGTTTTCAGTCATATGCATCTGTCTTTTGGCAGCCTGGTAGTTATTAATTGAATAACAACCATTATGAAAATTGTAAAGGCTCCAGATGATACCATCTTTCATAGATTTACTTTTCCTCACTTGGATATAAAGCATAGAGGCTGATAACTTTGAGCCAGTCAGGACTTGAGTGAATCAAGACTGAATTAAGACTGTTTGTACATTTGGTTTGCCCTTCTTATGGAGCCTAGCATTCTAGGCCTTCCAGATGAGAGCCAAATGTTCTTACTTGGGCCTATCTCTGTCATATCCATTACTCTAATCGTTGTCTCCTCAGCAATATGAGATACATGAAATTTTTGCTATGCTTTTTGGGGGCTTTCTTCTTGGTGTTCTGTTCCATACAAGGTCAGCATACAGCAGGAATATTAAAGGACACTTTGCATCAGGATCTTAGCCCATCAGGTATCCTACTTTTATCTTCTACCCTGTGAGGTCAACAAAATCTTTGCTGATGTTTCTGCCCCCTGGCAGAAGGAGCCCTCAGCCTGAGCAAAGCCTGGCTGCTCACTCTGCATTGTAGCTAGAATGAGCAAATACTCTTAGAGAAGAAAGTAGCTATAGTCTATCAGCTTACCTTTAGATTATTCCCTTGTCTCTGGAATTTTGGGAACCCCTCCCCATCCTGATTGCTTTAGCAGCTATAGTTACCTTTAAACAGATAGTTATTTTATTTTTATCCAGGTTTTTCTGCTTCGCAGCAGAACTTAGTTCACTTCCCAGCTATTCCATCCTACTCAGAAGACCTCATAGCTTTTAAGTACTTTTTAATATACATTAATCAATCATTGGATAAGATACAGTGGTTTTCAGGTATAATTTCATGAAGCAGTTCAGATAACTTTTAGCATAAATATGGTAGTATTTTACAGTTGTAAAGTGATTTACATTTTGTTAGTTGAAAACAAAAATGCTATATGATTAATAGCACAGTTGGTTAAGCTAGCTTGAAGAAGACACAAGCTGATTACAGATGACACTACAAAAGAGATTACAAATAATCTCATAAACATGGTAGTCACATTTTATAACTGAATAGAATTTTGATACTATTCTTCGGACAGTAAGAAAAAAACTACTCTGGATAATTCATATCATTTGGAAGCTTAATAGCTAACATACTGGGAATACTGCACAATTCAAGACAGTTGTTCAAAAGCTAAATAGTTTTGAGAGTCATTAAAAATAATCTGTTTAGTACTGTGATAGTGGCCAATTTAGACTCAATGGTTAGAAATGAAACTATAACTGCTTCCATTTCTTTTTAATCACAAAAGAAATATGTGTATATGTGAATACGTACATATGTGTGCATTTGTATATTTTTTAATGAGGTAAAATTCATGTAACAAAATTCATTATTTTAACAGTTTTAAAGTGTACAAATTCATTGATGTTTGGTACATTGACAGTGCTGTGCAATGAAACCAACACCACGAGCTAGTCCCAGAACATTTTTATTACTCCAGAAGGAATCCCCATATCCACTGAGTACTCATTCCCCAAGTTTCCCCCTTTTCAGCCCTGGACAACCACTAATATGTTTTCTGTTTGTGTGTAGTTGCCTATTCTGGATGTTTCATATAAATGAAATCATGCAGGGTGTGGCCTTTTGTGCCTGGAATTTTTCATCTAACATGATATTTTGACAATCATTTATGTGTAGCATATGTCGGTACTTTATCACTTTTTATTGATGCCTAATATTCCATTGTGTGGATATACCACATTTTGTTTATCCATTCATCTGTTGATGGTTATTTGGAGTGTCTATCTGTGGACTGATGTTTAGCCAATAACCTTTTGGCTGTTGTAAATAGTGCTGCTGTGAACATTCATGTACAGGTTTTTGTTTGAACACCTGGTTTTGATTATTTTGGATATATACTTCAGAGTAGAATTACTAGATGGTAATTTTGTGTTTAACTTATTTGAAGAATTGCCAAACTCTTCCATAGTCGCTGAATTATTTTACTTTTCTACTAGCAGTATACAAGGTTTCCAATTTCTGTGCACCCTCACCACATTGGCAATTTTCCATTTTTTTAGTCGAGCTTCCTGAATTTATAAATATTAATGTTTTTCAATAAATTTAGGAAGTTGTTGGCTATTGTTCAAATGTTCTTTCTGCTCTTTGTCTTTCCTCTCCTTTTGTACTCCCATTTTATGTATGTCAGTGTGCTTAATAATGAGACATGTTTTCTCAGGCTGTGTTCATTTTCTTTTATCTCTAGATTTTATAATCCCTTGATCTCTTGGCAAGTTTAATAGTTCTACCAGTTCATATCTATTGTATTTGCACGTAGCCCCTTATATTAATTTTTTCATTTTTCAGTTGTACTCAACTCCAGAATTTCCTTTACTTTCTCAATCACTTTGACTTCTTTTTTTTTTTTTTTAAGGCAAAGCAACCCTTGGTTGACCTCACAGTTTGCAAGGACCTTGTCAGCTTACAATCCCTTATTTTTTATTTTTTATGTCTATTGCACCTGGTCTTCCTAGGAGGTCTCCCATCCAAGTACTAACCAGGCCCAACCCTGCTTAGCTTCTGAGATTAGACAGGATTGAGCTTGTTCAGTTCTTTGACCTCTTTATTGATATTCACTACTTTCTCTGACATTGTCAACACATTTCCTCTACTTAAACATGATTTCCTTTACTTTAGACATATTTACAATGGCTACTTTGAAAGCTTTGTCTGTTAAATCTTAATATTTTGCAGTCATAGACAGTTTCTGTTACCTACTTTTCCTGGTTCTTTGTTTGTCTCATAATTTTTTGGTCAAAACTGAATATACAGTCATACTTTGGTGATGTCACAGATTTGGTTCTAGTCCACTACAGTAGAGCGAGTAGTGGAATAAAGTGAGTCATAATTTTTTCCTGATGGAGTGTCTTGCCTTCAATTTGTAAAAAAGCCTAACATCTGTGAAGCACAATAAAACAAGGTGTGCCTGTAATGTAGAAATTTTTAGAGCTGGTTTCTCCCTTCCCAGTATATTATTGTTTCTTGCTTACTTGTTTAGTGACAGGCTGTTATTTTAGTGCAGTCTGTTTTTCTCTCCTTTCACCTCTTCCCTCCCTCCCTTCACACACAGGAGGGAGGGAGAGAGATAGAGTTTAAACCTATACTATTGCTTCTCAGAGGGGCACAGCCTTGGATTTTTCACACAGTTACCCTGGGGTGAGTGGTTTTGGCAAGGCTGTCTCTGACTCTTTCCCTAACTACTGAGAACTGTTAAAGTCCACCAATCTAATGCTAATTTCTCTTATTGTTTTCAGTACTGCCTTAAGGCAGTAATTGCTCCACAGACTAAATTAATCAAATTTGAATTCTTTGGAGGGATTGTTTCCTAAATTAGTACTTAAGATTTGTTCTGACCACAGGCAGGCTCCTCTTAGCAGCTTTCTCTCTTCCTTGTTGTCTCTGACTAACAAATCAGCCTAAAGTTAAGCCTTTGTCCAGTGATATCTCCTCAGTGGCCTTTCACCAGGACCTCATCTGTTTCAGAGCACCCTTGCCCATTCTCTTGAAGAAGTCAGTATTTCTCTGGGAAGAGATTTGGAACTATCTGTTTCATAGCTTCCTTCTCCCCCCACAGGCAGTATCTACGAGCCAAGTCTCTGGAATATGGAGTGGGGATAATGATGTGTTTCTCTCCCAGTAATATCTCTGCTGAGAGTTCGGTAGGATGGGGAGAGGGAGGGAAACAGTACCTTCAGGTCTCAGCTTGTCTCTCCTAGTGTGGAACTTCCACCTTACTAACTAGAACAAAACAGTCAGTGCCCCATCAGCACCATAACCCATGGTAGAGCCTAAATCACACCAGTGCATGAGAGAAGGGAGATCCTCCCCTACCCGGCCCCGCCTCCACACCCACATACCTCTTGGAAGTAAGTGTTCACCTGGGAACTTAGCTTCAACAATAGGTAGCTGGAGGCAGGCAGAGGGAGTCCTGCACTCTTGGCTGTACCAGCCTGGAATGGAGTTTCTGACTCTATGAACTGAAAGTTCTGAGGGAAGGACAGGTCCTGCTTCAGACACCATAGACTCTCATTTTCTTAAAGTCCCTAGTAGATTTTCTTGAATACATCTTTCTTATTTGCTCTCTGACCCCATGATCATTTCCAGAGACTAAATGGTCATTCTTTTATAAATTTTCACCCATTTCACTGGAGACCAAATCCATGGAGTTCTACAGACTGTCATGATGCAAGTTTTTTTTTTTTTTTTCTATCTCTTTACTGGTTAGAAGTCTGTTCAGATTTTCTGTTTCTTTTTGTCTTATCAGTATTGATAATTTGTGCTTTTTAGGAATTTGTCCATTTCCTCTAGGTTATTTAACTTGTTGGTGTACAATAATTCATACATAGTATTCTCCTATAATCCTTTTTATTTCTATAAGGTTGGTAGTAATGCCCCACTTTCATTTCTGATTTTAGTCACTTAAGTCTTGTATTCTTTGTCAGTCAAGCTAAAAGTTTGTCAATTTTATTGATCTTTTCAAAGAATCAACTTTGATTCTTTCTATTGTTTTTCTAGTCTTTTTGTTTTCTCTCTAATTTTTATTTCTGTCCTTCTACAAGCTTTGAGTTTGCTCTTCTTTTTCTAGATCCTTAGCTGTAACGTTAGCTTAGCTTATTAATTTGAGATTTTTTTTTAATAGAAACGTTTTATTAGAAGGGAAAGTATAACTTCCAGACGTGGAAGTGGGCCTGAGCAAGAGAAACATGACTCAAAAGGCCTTTGTTTTTTTTTTAAATATAGGTGTTTACAACTACACCATCTGAATACTACTTTCGTTGCAATCCAGAAATTTTAATATGTTGTGTTCTCATTTTGTTTTTGTCTCTAAGTATTTTCTAATTTATTTTTTTCCCTTTTGCTCTTTGGTTGTTTAAGAATGTTATTTAATTTACAAATTTTTGTGAATTTTTCGTTTTTTCTGTTATTATTTCTAGTTTCATTCTCTTGCAAAGAAGATACTTTGTATGATTTCAGTCTTTTAAAATGTTTTAGACTTGTTTTGTAGCCTAGAATATGGTCTAAATAGAGAGTGTTTCATGTGCACTTGAAAAGACTGTTTTCTGCTGTTCATGGGTGAATGTCTGTTAGGCTTAGTTGTTTTTTAATGTTGTTCAAGTCCTCTATCATAATTATTGATCTTCTTGGTTCTATACATTATTGAAAGTTGGATATTGATACCTTCAACTATTGTTGCTGAACTATTTCTAAATCTCTTAGGTTTTGCTTGATATAGTTTGGAGCTGTTTGGTGCATATATATATATGTCTTCTTGCTGGATTAACCCTTTCTTCAAAATGTAATGTCCTTCCATGTCTCTTTCAACAATTTTTTACTAAAGTCTGTTTTGTCTTAATAGTATAGCCATCCAGTTCTCTTTTGGATATTTGCATGAAATATCGTTTTCTATCTTTTCCCTTTCAGCTTATTTTTGATTTCCATATATACATGGAGCAAAAAGATAAAAAAAAAAAAAACCTCACCAAACTTCTAGTTTTGTAGAGATTGGTTCTTTGTTGGGATACTCTTTCATCTCTTAGGCCATTTACAGCTCTGCCTTAGTCTTCACTTTCTGCTTGCTAGATACCTAAATGTAAGCCAAAGTTGATAGTTTAGGATCTTCTCACATATTTTCCAATCATGTATTTGGCCCCAGGTATGCACATGTACTTCTAGTTTTTCCCCAGTATGAGAACTTTTCAAAGCCCCTTTTCTCTCAAGTTTCTTTCTTAGCTTCTTTCTTCCCAGGTTTTCCTGTCTGGCTATTGCTAGCCCCAACTCTTATCCCTTGCAGCTAAAATATTTGCGTTTAAATGTTTTTGGCAAATGCTGCCACCCAGAATGATGCCACTCAGAATACTGCTTCTACCCCAGGGAATCTTCAGTGCAGGTGAAACAAAGGTAAGCAAGCCCTTGAGCTGATGATCCTTCGGGGAGTTACCAAGCTGGACAAAGAACAGAATCATAAAGTTCTTTTAGAATAGGTCTGTATAACTCCCTCTGGTACCAGCAACCTGCACCAGGAATGTGGGTTGAAGTCTTCATGGCTGTGGCCAAACAGGGGGAGAGGGCCATGGTGAGTGAATATATGAAAATGCCAGTTTCTTCCTGAAATTTAGCAGCTGCATTCTTCATTAAGCATTCCCTTGGTTTTAAGCGTGGATATGATTCCAGAGTTAAAAAAATAAATAAATAAATAAAAATAACTCTCACCGTTAGCCTACCTCATTTGCTTTTGTGGAGGGATAAAGTTTTGGAATTCTCTACTTTGCTATTTTCAGTGATGTCTTTATTACTTTGTTACATATACTTTATTACATATCTGTGAACTTCTCTTTGTATAGTGTAGGAATCACAGGTATGTAATGTGAAGAAATTCATTGGTATAACAAAATCAGAATACAGATAACTTACTAGTGGGGGAGGAGATTTGATGATGATGGGAGGAAAGATACACAAGGATGGTGGGAAGATAGTTATTTGATGTATGATTCTTTATATTCTGAATATTTGAAATTCTCTATAATTTATGTAGCTGTGAGTATGTCTCTTAAATATACCTAGAAAACAGTAAGTCTAGCACACCAACAGTTTAAAGTAGAAAATTACATATGTGTGCATTCTAACAGGTAAGAATCTTTCCTTTAATAAATAAAACCAGCAAACATCACACTTAACGTTTTTTAAAGAAGCATTTTTAGAATATGGAAGAAGCCTTATTTGCTAATCAGTATAAATTACTTGTCTTACAGTCTCTAGATCTTATTTTGGCTGCACTCACTCTTTCTGCATGCTTTTCTGCAAGAACAAGGCTAGGAAGTCTTAAACATCCTGCATGTAGCCGATAGTCTTATTTTATTTTTCTTTTGAAGGGAGGAGAAAAATAGAAAGCTGAAAATAGCACTGAAATGACCATTGGGAAATCTTTGTCTTTCTTCTAATATTTATCTAACAGTGTAAACTTGGAGTCTGTTGCGTTTCTCTCATCTTGCTCCTCATCTGTAAAATAAGAGTTGTACCAGATAAGGGCTGTTTTAGCTCTATAATGTCAGGAGGGGCAGCATGATTCTATGGAAAGAGTATAGAGTTTGGAGCCAGGTAAAATTGTGTTCAGTCACCTTCTGGTTACTTACAGTGTAAAGTAAGTTTTCATCATGGTTAAGATGAGATTATCACCACCCATCTCATAGAGTTGCTGGAGAATATGCAATGTAGGTACATAATATCTTGTATGTGCTCCCGAATGTTATCTGCTCACCAGCTTTCTACATACCCCTATCATTTGAAATAGTAGCTGGAAAAAAACCAAAAATCTTTGTAACCTTTAATTTAGTTTGCTTTTATATAGAGGTTATGTTGTGAATTACATTTGAGGAAGGTAATAACTCTTACAGAGGCATTAAAGAACTCTTCAGGTTTTTAAAACTTATTTGTTATTTGTTATTTATGTATTTTGTTAGTATTAAGTTAAGTAGTGTCTCATAAACGTTTTCTTTGATTTACCATCACCTTTGACCTAACATCTCTCAATCTCTACTACTTATAAAGTGAGGTTCTTTCAGGTGTACTCTTGGTCTGATCTGTTGATAGACAACGTATCTTGAATACTTCCCATCACTGAGAGAACTTAATATACTCTTAATGGTTGCATAGCTCTCCATGTATAAATATATCACAAAAACATACTATATTTATACTTATCTTTTTTCAGAGTTGTAATACTTTCCCCAGGATGAATTTGTAGGATGAATCTGACAAAGAACTTCTGTTGATACTAACGATAAAATTCTCTTACAGAAAAGTCTTACCAGTAATGTCTGCCTCTGTGCAATTTTGCTGATTATAAAAATTGACAGTTTAAAATAATTTTCAATACCGTAGGTGAAAAATGGCACGGGTTCTTTTTGTATTTCATTAATTAGAAATAGATTAAACCTTTTTTTCCCTTTGTAGCTATTTTTCTACAAATTGCTTGTTCATCTCAGTACCTTTCTCTGAGTGTTTTTGAAATCATTATTAGTTGCCAGAAACCATATAAATGGTTCTCGTGGACATCAAATAACTCCATCGGCATTTTTTATATAAAATTAGTAGCTTAATATCACCATTTCCTTCCCCTTTTACCTGAAATTTCACTCTGGAAAACAAGGAGATTATTAAAACAACTTTACAATTTATGTTCCCACTAGAAATGTATTTGAGAATGCCTTTCGTTCTACTCTCATCAATCTTTTGGATTGTTGCCAGTCTAATAGGTTAAAAAGTGGCTTCTGAATTTAGTTTTAATTTGTATTTCTCTAATTATGAGTAAAGTTCTTTTTCTGTGAATTATTTGTTTGTATTCTTCACTTTTTCTAATTCTTAGGAATTCTTTATATATTAGACAAATTAACCCTTTATGTGTTATATGCATTGCAAATACTTCTCTTAGTTTATTGTTGTGGAAATTTGTCATGATAGTTTATCTGCTTGCTTCAGAGCCCCTGGAAGAACTATTGACTAGGGCAGGGCCTTTTTACACATGCCTAACTGGTAAGTCTGATAGTTATTATCTTCAGTACATTTATTAACTATGAGTCAGTCTACTTAAGAGAAATACCTAATTCTTATTTCTGCTATTATTTCCACCCCCAGCCCAGTTTTACCAGCCTGGAGCAGCAGCTTTGCTGTCAGTTCAGATGAATTGGATTTGGGGCTGGGAGTAGGGCACCTATGGGTTTGTCAACTAAAGGTAGCAAACTCAGTTTGAAGAAAGGGGACAGCCTGCAACTTTGCTAACCAGGCAAAAATAAAATAAAGCCAAACAGAGACATCAGTAGCCATATAATATGGTAGAGACAGATACTGCAATTAAGCCCAGGCAAATTACTAAAAAAACAATCCATAGAAAAAAAAATCAGAATCGAGTTGCTACAGTATATTAACTAAAATGTCTAGTTTTTTGCCCTAATATATAAAAAATTCCTAAAAATTAGAAAAAGAATACAAAGAAATAATTCATGGAAAAGTTGTGAGACATGCAGAGAAACAGGAAACTGTAACATACATTAAGGAAAAAAAGGAAGCCAGGCATAAAACTATGCATTATACACTTTTATTTACAGGAAATTTTTAGATAACGTATAACTGTAGAAAGCCAATTAGAAGTTGCTTAAATTCATAAATTCACTAAATATCATTGATCTGTACATTTAAAATGAGTGAATTTTATGATACATACATCATATGTCAATGATGCTGTTAAATATGGAGGGAGAATCAGTCTTTAAAATGACAGTGCTCTATTAGTGATCTCAACTAACTGTGTGACTTCTTATTTGTTGTTCTGTTTTCAAATAAAAGTAAATAACCAGTTGTGGTTTGTGAAAGTAACTGAAGATAACGACTGGAAGTACTTAAAAGCAATACCCAATTTTTATGTAGAAGTGAATAATTCTTATTAAAGTGACAGTGTGTAATGCCGTTATTTATACACTATTCTCTGAGGCATTCTTACTTTCTTCCATCATCTCCTCTATTCTTGCTTGTTTAATTAAGGAACATCTGCTCTTCTTCACCTTCCTTTAATGCTGATTGTGACACTTTAGTGCTTCTGATAGAATATCCCCAGTGTTGCTATCCTGACTGTCTTACCTGGCTACCTCGCTGATTTCTAAGTTCACTGGGTTGCAAGTACGTTACATGATAGGAACTCTTCTGTATGTGAGGAACCAACATAAATACGTTTGGGTGAGTGTGTTAGTATAGTTACCATTATTGAAAAGGGAAATTATATAAACAATCTAATCCTAAAGGATTAATTTTAAAAAATTGTTCTGTTTGAAGTATTTCCTTTCAGCTTTTTACCTTTGAGTATGATGTTGGCCATGAGCTTGTTATATAAAGCCTTTATTATGTGGAGGTACACTTCCTCTATACCTGCTTTGTTGAGAGTTTTTGATCATGAATAGATGTTGAATTTTGTCACATGCTTTTCTGCATCTGTTGAGGTGATCATTTGACTTTTATCCTTCATCTTGTTGATTGGTTTATCACACTGAGTGATTTGCAGATGTTGAACCAGCCTTCTTGGATCCCTGGAATAAATCTCACTTGGTCATGGTATACGATCCTTTTAATATATTGTCAAATTCAGCTTGCTAATATTTGTTGAGGATTTTTGCATCAAAGATATTGACCTGTATTTTTTTTTTTTTTTTGGTAGTCTTGTCTGGTTTTGATATCAGAGTAATGCTGGTCTCATAACATGAGTTTGGAAGAGTTCTGTCTATCTGTTTTTTGGGAGTGTTTAAGAAGATTCTTATTCTTCTCTGAATATTTAGTAGAATTCACCCGTGAGGCTATCTGGTCCTGGACTTTTGTTGGGAAATTTTTGATTACATACAGATTCAGGCTCCTTACTACTCATTAGTCTGTTTAGCGTTTTTTATTTCTTTGTAATTGTCTTGGTAGATTGAATGTTTCTAGGAACTTACTCTTTTCTTCTAGGTTGTCCAGTTTGTTGTCGTAGTAGTCCCTTATAATCCTTTGTGTCTCTATCATGTCAGTTATAATAGCTACTATCATTTCTGATTTTATTTATTTGAGTTCTCCCTTTTTTATTGGTGAGTCTAGGTAAAGGTTTGGCAATTACATTTATATTTTCAAAGATCCACCTCTTACTTTCATTGTGCTTTTTCTAGTTTTAGTCCCTATTTCATTTATTTCATTTCTAATCTTATTCCTTTTCTTCTTCTAACTTTGGGCTTTGTTCTTCTTTTTCTAGTTCCTCAGGGTATAAATTTAGGTAGAGACTTCGTGTTTCTTGATGTAGGTGTTTATCACTGTGAACTTCCCACTTAGAACTGCTTTTGCTGCATCCTGTAAATGTTTGTTATATTTCCATTTTCATTTGTCTCAAGGTATTTTTGATTTCTCTTTTGATTTCTTCTTTGACTCACTGGTTGTTTAGTACCAAATTGTTTAATCTCCACATATATATGAATTTTCTAGTTTTTTTCATGTAATTGATTTCTCGTTTAATACCATTGCGATCAAAAAAGATGCTTGATAGGATTTCAATCCTTTTAAATTTATTAAGACTTTTTTTGCAGCCTAATGTATGATCTATCCTGTAGAATGTTCCATGTGCACTTGAGAAGAATGTGTATTCTGTTACTTTTGATTGGAATGGTCTTTATATAATCTGTTAAGTTCATAAGTCTTGTATCAATTAAAGCCGATGTTTCCTTATTGATTTTCTGCCTAGATGGTCTATTGTTTACTGTAATTGGAGTACTAAAGTCCTCTACTGTTATTGTATTGCTTTCTTTTTCTCCTTTTGGATCTGTTATTGTTTGCTTAATATAATTAGATCCTCCTATGTTGGTTGCATAAATATTTACAAATGTTATATTCTGTTATATTGAGCCTTTTATCATCATGTAATGCCTTTCTTTGTCTCTTAATACAGTCTTTGTTTTAAAGTCGATTTTGTCTGATAAAAGTACAACTACCCTAGCTTTCTTTTGGTTTCCTTTGCATAGAATATCGTTTTTCATCTCTCCACTTTTTAGTCTTGGTGCGTACTTACATCTAAAGTAAGTTTTTCCTATAACATATAGATGAGTCTTTTTCTTTATAATCTATTCAGCTTCTCTACAGTCTTTTGATAGGAGAATTTAGTCCATTTACATCTAAAGTAATTACTGATAGGTATGTATTTATGCCACTTTGTTAACTTTTTCTGTTTTTGTAGTTCTCTGTTTCTTTTGCTCTCTGTGGTTTGATTAGTTTCTTTAGTGATATACTTATATTCCTTTATCTTTTGTGTATTTACTATAGAGTTTTACTTTGGTTATCATGAGGCTTACATATAACAACTTGTTATCTATAACAGTCAATTTTAAGTTGATAACAACTTAAGTTTGATAGCATTTTACAACTCAACATTTACCTCTACTCTTTTTATTTTATTTTATTATTTTTATTTTTTTGCGGGTGGGGGGGGTCACATTTTACACCTTTTGTGTATTTCCTAAACTCATTATTGGTGGAATCATAGTTTTTACCACTTTTGTCTTTTAACCCTCATACTAGTTTATAAGTGATTAATCTACCACCTTTACTATGTATTTACCTTTTTGGTGAGATTTAGTCTTTCAAGTTTTCTTGTTACTAATTGATGCACTTTCTTTTCAGTTAAAGAAGTCCTTTTAAAATTTATTGAAAGGCTAGTTTAATCATGATGAAATTTTTTTTAGCTTTTACTAGTCTGGAAAACTCCTTTAATTCTCAATAACTTTGCTGGGTAGAGAATATTCTTGGTTGGAAATTTTTTCTTTTAGCACTCTGAGTATATCATGCCTCTCTCCCTTCTGGCCAACAATGTTTCTGCTGAAAAATCTGCTTATAGTCTTATTGGGGGTTCCCTTGTATGTAACAAGTTGCATTTCTCTTTCTGCTTTTAAGATTCTCTCCTTGTCTTTAACTTTTGCATTTTAATCGTAATGTTTCTTGGTGTGGGTCCCTTTGAGTTCATCTTTTTTTTTGGAACTTGTTAGGCTTCCTGTATCTGGTTGTCTGTTTCTTAACTCAGCTTAGAGAAGTTTTCAGCCATTATTAGTTCAAATAAGAATTCTTCTCCCCCCTCCCTGCCCCTTTCTGGGAGCCCTATCATGAGAATTTAGTTTGTTTAATGTTGTCTCTTAAGTTTCTTAAGCTACCTTTACTTTTTAAAATTCCTTTTTCTTTGTTGATTTGATTGGGTGAGTTCTACTGCCTTGTCTTCAAGTTTCTGATCCTTTATTTGCTTCACATAGTCTGCTTTTGAACTCTTTTAGTGTATTTTCCAGTTCAGTTATTGAATTCTTCAGCTCTGTGATTTCTGTTTAGTACTTTTTTTGTTTGTTTTCCATCTCTTTCTTGAAATTCTCTGTGATTTCAATCTTCTCCCTACTTTGGTGAGCATTTTTATAACTATTACTTCTAACTCTATCAGGTAAATTACTTATTTCCATTTCATAATTTTTTTTTTTTTGATGTGGTTTTATCTTGTTCATTTGGAACATACTCCTTTGTTTCTTCATTTTGTTTTACTTTCCGTGCCAGTTTCTATGAAGTAGATGAAACAACCACCTCTTCTGGGCTAGTGTTCCCTGGAAGAGAGCTTTACACACACACATCTGGTGCCCTGGTATCTGTATCTACTGTCCAGGGGATCCTTCTTGATCATCTGGCTCTGGTGGCCAAAAGGGCTTGCATTCCTGGGTCCCTTGGGACCATGGCAATTGAGACAGTTGAGACAGTTTGTGGAATGCTCCTACTTTCAGGACACTGCATAGACAGCAGACTGAGGCACACCTCTCCAGTCTTTATGTGAAAGAGACCTCTTTTCTTGTCCTGGAGCTATGCCCTGAGGGGCAGGCATCAGGTTTGGTACATGTCTAGTACCTGTGCGGCTGCTGTCAAAGAATGTAGGTTGTGAACACCATCTTGGTGCTCTCCCCAATGCCTCACTCCAGCTTGCTGGTATCTCCCAGAAAAGAGCTTATATGCACATCTCGAGCCCATATTTTTGCGACTGCTACACAGGGGACACTTTCAGATCACCTGGCTCTGGGGGATAGTGGGGTTTATGCTTGTGGTCCCACAAGACCGCACATATTTTTGCATACTTTTAAAAGCTTTTGTTTGGGAGTCTGGCTTCCAATCAGCCTATATGACACTGACGAGTCTTGGCCTATACTTAACTACGGGGCACTATTAAAAATGTAATAGGCTGCTTGGAGAAGCAGAAAGGTTTGAGAGATTACCAAGAGCCAGGGCAAGGTTAAACAATAAGGCTCACCTACAGGAGTGCACTACTTCAAGTCTAGTGCAGATTTTTAATGTGCTGCTTCATTTGTAGTTTTAAAGTTTTTCATACCTTTTATAGGGCCTTTTGTTTCTATGTATCTTTTAGGTGGCTTTCTTCAGTATTCTCATTTCATACCATTGTTTCATTGAGTAGAGAGACATAGAACAGTTATTTTCTTCTCCATTTCGGATGAAATCCTTCCCCCCCCCCCCAGCAGTTTCTTTTTTATGATTCATGTGGTTTTCTACCATCATTAACTATTCTTAAATGAAAAGAAGATTCTTCAGACTTGAGTCCCTATGTTGGAATGTGATCTTGAACTGCCACCCCCACCTATACGCCTTCGAAGTACCCTACTTATTATGTAGCTCTTTGGTATTTTGCCTCTTTTATAGGCTTTTTAAGTTACAAATCATCATCATATAGTTACTAATGTCCTGGCCAGGTTATGAGGAATTGATTGTGTATCCAAATGGATGTATTTTTAAGAACAGCTGACTGGGGAGAAATTGGATAATATGATACCAAATAATTATTTGGTAGGGAGCAATATGATGAGGATGGAGTTTTATCAGAGAAGCTGTTTGCTGAGATAGAGTTGAACTTTTGTGGAAATCTATATACTTTTTTACACAGCATTACCATCTGTGTTTCAGTTGGTTCAAAACTTTGGGGTCTCAATAGATGAGTGACTAATACTTGTAATTTCCAGAGTTCTTCTGACTTTTTAACCTTTTTGATTTTTGTGGATCTGTCAATGAAAGGCTGAAAGAAGGTGAATCAAATATGATTTCCATGTTATTTTGTGATTTTATGTTTATGATCATATTAAGCTACGTAATTTTTTGATTTATGTTATTTTGGTAAGCCTGCCTTTATAAAATAATGTCTTATCTACAGGTATTAGGTTTATATAGATTTCAAGTACTATATGTTGCAAAGACTGATATTATTTTTTAAAACTTATAAAAATAAATCCTTGCATGTTCCCATCTAATTTGGGAAAGCAATTATTGTATGACTCTTTAAATATTTCTTCCCTCAGTTCAGTCTGTTAAAGTTTTTGATCAGTAAATGCAACTTTTTTTCTTTGTAGTAAAGTACTCAACTGTGTGGGATATCCTATAAATCTTGGAAAACTGCAATAAAGTGGCAATGTCTCGGGAACCCACCCCACCTCTCCCTGGAGATATGTCTGCTGGTCCTATAGCAGAAAGCTGGTGTTATACACAGGTACATGTTGTTGAAAATGCCTTACTTTATGTCACTTAAAAATTTTATAGTATTTTGAGAATATCGTGAAGCACTTTGGCATAGTTATTAGAAATGTTAGAAGAGTAGATCATAGAATATTTAACAAGTGATAGGTTAAAAGCATAAAAGTCCTCATTAAAAAAGTTTTTCTGAATCTCTTAGGTTAAAGTAGTAAAATTTTCCTACATGTGGACCATTAATAACTTCAGTTTTTGTCGAGAAGAAATGGGTGAAGTGTTAAAAAGTTCAACATTCTCATCTAGCCCGAGTGACAAAATGAAATGGTAAGATTTTTGTTTGTTTTTGAGTTTCGTTTTTGATGTTATCTCGGCTATTTTATGATTTTGTTATTGTTCTTGAATGGATGTTAGTCTATTTTATATTAGATTTGTAAGAAGTTCCTAAAAATATAGAGAATTGTAAAGAACTGTGGGGATATTGATTGGATATTGACATATGATTTCAATATTACCTCTCTTATTTGGATGTTTAAAGTATTATATTCCTCCATGTGAGCCTGTTGTTTTATTTTAGGTGCCTGAGGGTAAATCCAAAGGGATTAGATGATGAAAGTAAAGACTACTTGTCCTTATATTTGCTTTTAGTAAGCTGCCCAAAAAGTGAAGTTCGAGCAAAATTCAAATTTTCCCTTCTGAACGCTAAAAGGGAAGAAACAAAAGCAATGGGTAAGTGATTTAAAACTAAGTGAAAAAGTCTCTGTGTAACTACATTCTGTGACTTATGCACTTTTACCTAGAAAAATTTAGGATATTTTTTTCCCACTAAAATCTGCTTAACCTAAAACATTTAGTTTGGCCATTATTTAATTTTAAATGCCAGTGTGGAGCTATAGTTGTTACACTAAGTCTTAGACTTCATAGACGTGTAAAATTGCTTAAAAATAGTATTAAAATTTAACTTTCTCATGTCTTAAAACAACATTCATTTGTCGCTCGGAAAAACAGTTACTATTAAGGGCAAGGTGCCAGGTTCAATCCCTGGCATATATAATAGATGTTCAGGAAATAGTTCTCTTCTCTCTTGCTGTTTTTGCCAGATAATAAAATCTGAAGAGCATGTGAAAGGAGATTAATTGTCTTGATATTTTGTCTCTAGAATTGGTTTTGAACAATAGACTGAACATTGACTGAAAGGAAATCAGATTTTCTTAGTCTCAAGACCCTTTAAATTCAGTTCAAGCTTCACATATATAGCCAGCAGAAACCATGTAGCCTGGCAATTCATAATAAAAGAACATTGTAGGAAATATACAGTGTGCATAGTAGGACGGTATATTGTGACCTGCCATGGTAAATTTTAAGTTTTGTGAAGTGAATCACGGAATCAAGTGATTTTGTTAGAAAATAACCTCCTCTAAATACTCATTTTAAAATATCTTTTATTGCTGAAGTAATAAACAGTTTCACATATATTTTCATATTGTCTGACATTTAAGATTGTGGAGTGTGTTAGTACTGGCTGCTAAAACAAAATACCACAGACTGGCTGGCTTATAAACAATAAATTTATTTCTCAAAGTTCTGGAGGCTGGACAGTCCAATGGTGCCAATGGTCAGATTCTCATGAAGGTCCTTTCTTGATTACAAATTGGTGGACTGCTAATTTCTGAGTGTCTTCATGGAGTGGAAGTGGTTAGGGCGCTTTGTGGGCTCTCTTTTATAAGAGCAACATTCATATTCACGAGGGCTCCACCCTCATGACCTCTTAATTCCATCATGTTGGAAGGTGTGATTTCAAATAAAAATTTTGATGAGATACTCACATTCAGTTCATAACATAAAGTATTTCATTAGGTTTACTACTGATTTCCACCTCTAGTTAATTCTTTATGTAACAGATAGTGAATACTTACTGTAGAGAATCACGTTTATTTAATAGAATACAGCTATTATATAGGCATTTGATAGGCATTTGAAACATTCACTTCAGACCTTTATTTATTAAATCTTTTAGAAATTATACTAAAAAACAACTTTCGGACTTTTATGAAAGTTGTTTTTGGAGGTGAGGAGATTATGTCTAAAGACCTAGGGATGATAAGGGACTGTATTTAGCTTTTTTACCAGTTAATGGATTTTTTCCTAGCTTAATAAAACTTAAGTCAGTGGGACGGATATCTCAGGAAAGCCTAAAAGGTGCCCTGATGATTTGGAGCATCCATTTTTAAAGGGAGAAGCAGGAAATGAGAGGTATGTTTCTAATCGGGGTTCTGTTGATAAATGATGAGTAGTGTGCCTATTCCATTGTATTTTGATTCTATTTTATTATTATAGGGTCTAGATCTTCTCTATGAGATTTGATCTGGCTTTTTTTCTACGTAGAGATTCAGAAATTTGAAAGTGAGCTTATTTGATGTCCAAATTTAATTAGCTCTGTGGAATGATCTGGTTCTACCTGATATAACTCCTCTTACAGCATTTTATTTATGAACACAAATACCTGCAGTTTTTATGATGGATGTATTGACCAAGTTCTATTTTTGCATATTCATTTAACTATGTTATCATTCTAAAGAATGTTTATTGGGTACTTGTTTTATTTAAACTTTTATTCTGTTTCCCACCAGAAAGCCAAAGAGCATATCGATTTGTACAAGGGAAGGACTGGGGTTTTAAAAAATTCATTCGAAGGGATTTTTTACTTGATGAAACTAATGGTCTTTTACCAGATGACAAGCTTACATTATTTTGTGAGGTGGGTACATTTTTTATTTCAAGGAACTCCATGGTTGTACTTAGTGACAGAGCAAAAATGTAAACTACAACAATACTGGGCATACTATAAAAATTTATAATTAGTATAATTATTACATTTCATTTGTAAATACTGACTAGATTGTCTTAGCCATCGACATATTGGCCCACTATGAAAAATTTGGCTACCTCTCGTTATAGATTTATATATGCAGTTATACTAACACATATTAAATATTTTTTCCTATTAGGAATGACTATGGATGTGTATATCTTTATATGAAAATTTTAAATATTGTCATTCTGAATAATTCTAACATAAATGGTCAGTATTTTTTTTGTCATATTCAGATTGATTATATTAATCATTATTAGTACTTTATCAGTTTGAATCCATACTTTAACAACAAAGAACCTGGGAAAGATTGGGAAGCTTTTTATTCGTTCAAATAGTTTGTTTAATCAAATGATGTTAACATTATAAGCAATAGTATCTCAAATTTTTAAGTATGCCCAGTTGTACAGAAAAACTTATGAGGTTGATTTATATGCATAAAATACCATATTCTCAAAGTTACCAGCATTGCTTCTGCCAATAATTTACACTTATTGCTTTGAGGTTAGGATTTGCTTCTGTCTTTGTTATCATTATGTAGTTTTATCTATAGGCATTGTTGAGATTCATCTTTGGAGTGAATTCAAGGGTTACGTTGTATTACCAGTACAGTTTGTAAAAAATATTCATCAGCAACATAGTTTTATCAAAAACATTTAATGTAGCTGATAATTTTCATAGGAAAGCCAGTTGAAAAGGTTATGATCAAGTAAACCCAATGTTAAGTTTTGGTAGGTTATTGTAGATGGAGGAGTGGAGTGTCTTGGAAGCTTGATGACTTAACCGCTACTAAGTTAGCTTTAAATTCTTATAGAAATTCTGTAAAATTTATTTGCAAGATTACACATTAATTGTATGTCATTATGCTATGTCAGAAGAATAATTGAAATATGGCCCTGGAGACTACGTAGCGTAAATATAGTGCATCTTATTTTCACTTAGACAAGTTAAATGAACTGTATGATGAATTTGTTATGAATACAACTATTTGGTTGATAAAGCACATACCACAAGTGTCTTGAACAGGGCTTATCATTAAATGATTTTAAAAAATAAACCAAGCATATTTTAAGTAGTATTCTAAATTAATATAGGTCATATTATTTTAAAATTTTAGCATCCTTAATATAGAATTTTCCAGAATTTTAGCAGTTATCTTAAATTTCAGCATGTTAATTTTTAAAAATCTTGTAGTCATAGGATTTAAAGGACCTTAAAAAGCTATGTACTCCATTTAAAACAACTGTAGCTAAGTCTTTTTGTGAATCAACTTTTTAGATAACATTTCTTTTTTTACAGTTGAAATATTATTTACGTATATTTTCCTAAGCATATTGAATATGAACCTAGACAACCAAGAAATTCAGAATGAAGGCTGAAATTAAGATTTTTTTTGATACATATTTTTGAAGTATACTTTTCATCTAGATGCTAGATTATACATGCTAATGACCTTAAAATAGAACCCACCATGACATACATTTTAAGTTACCATTGATCAGATTCAGTTTTGCATACTGTAATGTGTACCTTTTTATTGATGTAGACATTTATACCCTGGGCATCGTATTTGGCATAGGCAGGCAAAAAGTACTTTGAACAGACATTCCTCATGCCCTCCACCATTTCTTCTGTACCTCTCATTGATGCCCTTCCTTCTACAGCATCTCCAGCACTGCTTGCAGAAGAGGAGGAAGCATTGCACTGCTCTACGTAAAGAACTGCCTCCTCCCCCTCCCCTGCAAGTGGTGCTGTAGACAGGTAAGGCAGTTTGGTGCTACCCTTTTTATGCAAGACATAACTTAATCTTGCAAGTTTCATACTATGAATCAAGTAGCCAGAGGTAGAGATTTTTAGCTGTGTAAACAGCTCTGCCTCTTCTCTCTCAAAATGATACAGAAGACAGGAATAGAGGAACAAGTAAGAAAAACAGAAAATCAGTTAGATTAATTTATCTTTTAAAATCCATGCCATTCCATGATATACAGAAAAAAAAAAATTATATATCTGTGTACACACACACACACACACACATATGTAACGTAGAATATATACATAACAATTTTTTTTTATAAAAGTAAAAATTTCATTTGAAAAGATACTTTTTTGGTTGTTTTTCTGTTGCTAGGATATTTTTTCTGTTTTAAAATATTTGTGATAATGGATAGAAGTTGAGTTTTATTCTCCAGAAAGCCTTTTCATAGCAAAATGAAAAGTTGGCAACCCTATTTCTATAACTCAAGTTAAAGAAAAAAAAAATGGATACTTATCTATGAAAATCAAAAAGTCAGAGACCCACTATTCTATAAGATGTTGTGAAATTGTACTGTTAAAAGTTTCTCACTTTGGAGCCAGTGTGAGGGGTGGCTAGGTAGTTAATTAAAGTAGCAAAATTTGTAGTACCACATACCTTTGTAAATTCCTAGCTTTCAGAATGAAATTGGAGTATTGAGATTTTTAAACATTGGAACCAGTCATCACCTTAATTCCACGCTAGAGGAGACTGAGATTCCAGAGTAGTTACAGTTGATTAGAACCTGCACATTTCCATCTTTAATCTAAATTGTATTCTAAGAGTTGAGCCAAGAGCATATTTGTAGAAGGGCTGTCAAATGAGTTTGAGATTTTGCTTTGCAGCATTTGTCAATTTTGAGTATAATGCATGTGCCTTTGTATTTTGAAAGAACAACAGTCTAACCTCAGGAAAGAATCTCAGCCTTTTTTCTGAATTTTTTACTCTAGGTTCCATTCAGTAAGAATGTTCATTACTTGTATTTGAGAATATGTACTAAAAAAAAGCTAAAATTTTACCAATTTCTTATAACTATAATTATCAGAATTTCTTACATATCAATTTTTAATTAGATCATTAACTTCTGCTCTCTACATAGTCCCTCGAATGCACTTTACAGTCTGAAATGTCAGTTTATGGTTGCTATAACAATACTATGTAGATGTGTATGTCAATAATGAATTCTCCTGAATTATGATTACATATACAAAATACAAATGTAACATCATCACTATCTATGCCTGATAATAATGGCTTTATTTTTTGACGCTTTTATTTCTTACTAGATTTCTGCATTAAATGTACTATTTTGAGTTAGGATAATAGACAATAAATAGAATTTAAGAAATCCATTTCTAAATTAAATATATCATCACATTTTTATAACTCCACTGCATACTTTATATAAGTAATTGACCTGATCCAGTTCCTGCTGTCTAAAAACTTCAAGGGAAACGCTTGTTATGAATACATAAATACTGGTTTTGTGATTAAAAAAAAAAAAAAATCCCTAACTAAACCCTGAATATTAACATTAACATATTTGGTTTATGTATCATTAAATCATAGTATATGGTGTAACAGGGCAATCAAGTAAGAATTAGTCAAGTCTTTTATCTGTTTTATAGTTATCAAAATTTTAGAAACCATTTGAATAATTAAAAACAATAGAATAAGAGAATCTTTATATTTATGTACACAGTATTTTGGCTCTTGTATTTAGAAAAACATCTCATAAGATTGTTGTGATAAATCCTTTTCGAATCGTAGTTGCATTAACGTACTACTAATTTAAAAAAAAATCGGAAATATTATGTAGTACAAAGAGTGCTATGAAAAAAAGGAATCTGAGAACGTAGGTCTAGACTTCCTCTGATACTGATCAGCAGTGTGATAGGGGACACCTTAGTTACCTTCTCTTGATCTCACTTCAAAAATTTCTACAAAATAAGATGATTAGATTAGGTAATTTCTATGACACATGATTCTAAAAGGTATTTAATAATGCAAGTTGGGAAAACAGTGATTAATAAAAATATCCTCAGAAAATGAAATTTTCCTTTATAAATATACATTCATTTATATGAGATACATATTTATACATCTGGATGAATGAGGACTTCTGAGATTTAATATTCTCAAAAGATTTTATACTGGACCATTATTATACTTTCTGTTTTAGCATGGTAGTAGTTTAGTCCAATATTTCCATTTTTAATTTATATTTTCTACATAGTTTACTGTATTTTTACATGTCTTTATTTATACCTACTTTTATTTAAGAAAGCCTGTGAAATATGTTTTTAAATGAACATAGTTATTACTGTATAGGAAATAAAACTTTATAGCTTAAAACAATAGGTAACTAATATAACACTTCTGTAGAAAATGGTTCATTTACTTTGAAACATGCGCTTGATGAATTTTCTTCAATTTATTAAATGTGAAATTTCTAGTAGAAGAGTACATTTTCTCATAAGTGGTATGCAAGACTTAGTAGATAGTGGTCATCTTTAATGAGATATTTTAATCCATATTATTTTAGAGTCTGTATAAAGGCAATGTTATAATTATATCAACTTTCACTTAGTAGTTAGCAGGTAAGAAAAAGGTCTGAAAATCAAATTAAATTTGTATTTTTCTTACTGTCTTTTTAAAATAAAAGTTCCCATGAACTTTAATAACTATAGTTGCTTTTGTGAGAATTCTTATATTTTAAAATCAATTTAACTAGATATTTAAATCAATTTTGCTAGAGTTGAAACATGTAGGAATAGCACTTAAAATACTTCCCAAATTGCATATTGTAGACCGTAGTTTTACAACCTTTTTTAATACTGTAAAAAGTCATTATGATTGTAATTCTGTTTACTGTATGTATAATAAACTTTAAGTCACTCCACTTCACAAAAATATCTTCTCCTTGTTTGAATTTTGACATCATATTGTGACATTTCTTGTTGAAAAATAATTTTTATAATTATTTCAATAATGAAACATTCTAATGAGTTGATAAGCCATTTATTTACATAGTGTCACTTGAAAATGTTCTAATTTTTTCAGATTTTTTTTTTTATATTCTCTTTAAATTGTATCCTTAAATTCAGTTCTCAGAGTATTAGCATTTTTGATTAGGATTACATTGAATCATTCAAATGATTTTAATGATAAGAAATTTAAGTATAGTCTTAGTAACTAATTATTGTAAATTATAAAAGTGTTTTTCTTACTGTCCCTTTTTTATTAGGTGAGTGTGGTCCAAGATTCAGTAAATATATCAGGGCATACTAATACCAATACTTTGAAGGTGCCTGAATGTCGACTAGCAGAAGATTTAGGTAATCTCTGGGAAAACACAAGATTTACAGATTGCAGTTTTTTTGTGAGAGGACAAGAATTTAAAGCTCATAAATCTGTACTTGCAGGTACTTTCTACTTTTGGGTAATATAGTACATTTCTTTCATAAATTTGTGCATTAAATAATGATGCTTAATCTTGTTACAGCTCGATCCCCAGTTTTTAATGCAATGTTTGAACACGAAATGGAAGAAAGCAAAAAGGTAAACATGGTTTAAAGGCTAATATTGAATTTGTACAAATGTAGAATAGTGGGTGTATATTTTAAAAGTAACGGTCCATGTTCTTTTTTACTATACTGTGATTTTAGAAAGAAATAGATGGGAAAAATGTTTCATAGTAGAACCGTAGATGTAACCCAATGTGGTTGAATATTCCAGATAACAGCTGTTTTAATTCCCATTTGGTATGAAAATAAATGGATAGTGGTTATCCAGGAGGGTAAGTTGTCCATAGAACTGTTCTGGTCCACAGCTATTTGAGAGTTCTCTGGTGAAGGTATATATTTCTCCTTTCTAGGCTTTATGAATTGATTTTGGAATTTGTTTTCTAGAACACAAATAATGTTTACATTCTTTTTATCACTAAAATAAGAGGATATTATCATATTTAACAAAAGAGACATAAATTACATTATTATATATTAACTGTACTTAAGATATTACCTATTTGGTTTTCCCAGATGTTTCTGTGTCACTTGTCATCTTGAAATATTGTCAGATTAAAGAACAGATTCTTTGCTAGTTGTATTATGTGTTCCTTAGTACTCCAACTGGACAACTCCAGAGTTTATGTGGCTCAACTTTATTCTTTCTACAAAACTAGAGGCTGCAACAAAATAGCTGCTTTTTTTCTTTTGATTATTGGTCTGGGCAGGTACTGTGATCAGCCTTCTGATCACATCCAAGTAAGGAAATAACAATGATGTTGAGTGCTGTTGCAAGCAAAGGATCAGAAAAGTTTGGTATTGTTTAGTGTTAGATATTTAGCTAATTGATCCCAAGAGCGATACCAAATTTAGGAAGATAGAGGAGTGAAAAAGGAACTGTCCTCTTTGGACTTGAGTATATATATCAAGCAGAGAGGTCAGGTGCCCATAGATTAGAAGTTTAGTGGGCTCTGGAATCATCTCATATACCTGACCCTTCTTTTGTTTATAGCTGGCAACAGAACCATTGGTTATAGAATCTTAGGAGGCTTAAGAATTCAGCAAAGAAAAAGTTAGTAGACCTTTTCCTCTAAGATAGAGATCAGAAACTGAACACAGATGTATTTTGTTTGGCCTACAGATATTTGGTTTGTTTTATTCTTTTTAATGAGAAATTGGACTTTATATTCCTACATGGTAGTGCTTGGCTGGGTATACTTCTCCTCTTAGACCTGCCTGTCTCATTTTGCCTGCTTAGCTTACTGAAGGTTTGCTTACTTTAATTTTAAAATATAGTTTAATATATGTTTGAGTTGTACAGTACTTGAGTGTAGATTTGGGGCTTTTAAATTACTGTCAAAGCTTCCCCTTGGTTCATTGGTGTATGTTTTTTAAGTATAACTTTTTTGTGTGTTTTCATTATCAGAATCGAGTGGAAATAAACGATGTAGACCCTGAGGTTTTTAAAGAAATGATGAGATTCATTTACACAGGGAAAGCACCAAACCTTGACAAAATGGCTGACAACTTGTTGGCAGCTGCAGACAAAGTAAGTAATTAGGTCTTAAACATCTGAAAAATGTCCTCAAGCTTTTGATGTATCTAGAAAGCCACCATCAATTGAAAACCCCAAATAACTTAATGTGTTGAATTACTTTGTACTATTTGTAAATGGCTCTTGAGAGTATTATTAAATAGCATACAGTGGGATAATATGGAAATGAGATTTTTTTTAAATCAGTAAAAAATACAAAAAAATATCTTGAGCCAGTATATGAAAGAAAGTGAATTTTTTATGGGAGATTAAACTGTAAACTCAGTAGTTTTGAGTGTATCTTTATTCTGGTTGTTAGGAACACACACATAATAGCATATATAAGTTATTGCAATTTATAGATATCCTTAAGTTTTAAAAAGATACAGTGTCTGACTTCTGATTAAAGAAAGGAGGAAATATTGGGTATTTTGTCTGGTTTAATTCTCTATACTCATAGATATGTTTTTTAATGTGATAGCATGGAAGGAGAAGAGAACAATGTCAGTTTTATAATGCTCTTTTACGATGGTGATTTTTGTAGGATAGGGAAATGACATCAAAGAAAAATCTTGAAACCAGTAGTTTTCAATTCTAAAGGCACATTGGAAGCTCTCTTCAAGAGTATTGATGTCATGCCACTTTCATCCATGTACATGCATATACATATGTATATGTGTGTATATACACATATATACACAGATATATGTGTGTGTGTGTGTGTGTATATAGTGATATTGTACTTGTTTTGCAAAATGTTAACATTGGGGGAAACTGGGCCAAATATATACAGAATCTAGTCTTACAACTGCACACGAATCTATAACTATCTCAATAAAAATTTAAATTTAAAAATGCCACTTACAGTAGCATCAAAAATATTAAATCACAAAAAATGTTCAAGATGTATATGCTGAAAATTATAATATTGCTAAGTGAAATTCAAGGGTACCTAAATAAATTGAGATAAATCTTATTTATGGATTAGAAGTCTCAGTATTAAAATTTCAGTTCTTAAAATTGATTAGTAGAACCAACATGTTCTTGCAGGCTTTATCTATTTATTTATTTATCCATTTATTTATTTATTTATTTATGAAATTGACAAGCTGGTTTAAAATTTATTTGTAAGTGCAAGGACCTATAATCAAATAACTGAAAAAGAAGATCAAAGTGGAGGGCTAACACCGTCTGATAACAAGACTTATTATAATGCTTCAGTATTTCAGGCATTGTTGTATTGTTGAGAAGAAGGAAAAATCACTCATTTGGACAGAATAGAGAGTAGAGAAATAGACTGTCATGTACATGGGTATCTAATTTTTAATAAAAGTGCAAGGACAGCTCAGTGGAGAAAGGATAATCTTTTCAATAAATGGTGCTGGAACAATCAGATACCCATATGCCACCCAAAATGAACTTTCATTGAATGAAAGAATAAACTTTGTGTATGAGCTTCATGCCATGTATGAAAAATAATGTAAAATGAGTTATAAACCTAACCTAAAAACTTCTAAAAGAAAACATAGGAGAAAGTCTTCATGATCTTGTGTTAGGCAAAGACTTCTTAGCTATGATACCAAAAACATAATACATAAAAGAAAAAGTTGATAATTGGACTTCAATAAAATTCAAAACTTTTTTTCTTTAAAGACACAGAAGAATAAAAAGGCTAGCCACAGACTGGGAGAAAATATTTGCAAAGCATATATTCGATAAACAGCTTTTGTCCAGAATATATCTGATAAAAGGCGTTTGTATTCAGACTATATAAAGAACAATCAAAACTCAATTATAGGTATTGTAATAACTATGTATAGTGCCAGGTGGGTACGAGGCTAATTGAGGGTTTCATTTTGTAAATTACATAAATGTCTAGCCACTATGCTCTACACCTCAAACTAATATAAATAATATTGAATGCCAACTGTAATTGAAAATAAAAACAAAACAAGAAAAGTTCAATTTTACGAAAGCAATGTTATTTCTAAAAATAGAGAAAATATTTAAATAGACATTGCTTGAAATAACATCATTCAAGTATATCAGAAGATACTCAGCATCATTAGTCATTAGGGAAATGTAAGTTAAAACTCTCACAAGTATTTCTACATACACATTATAATAGCTAAAATCACAAAGACCATACTAAGTATGGTCAAGGATGTGGACGAATTAGGACTCTCCTACACTACTGTTGGGATTATAAAATGGTGCAACCACTTTGAAAGACTGTTCATCAGTTTTTTAAAAAAGTTTTACACTTCCCATATGATTCAGTGATCCACTTTTAGGTTTTTACTCAAAAAAAAAGCATGTGCCCATACAATGACTTATACATGAAAGTTTATATAAACTTTATTTGTAATAGCTAAGAAACTGGGAACACCCAAATGTTCATTAACAGTTGAATGGATAAATACAATGTGGTTCATCTATATATAATGAAATACTACTCAGCAGTAAAAAACATTGAACTGTTGATACACAGGCAACAACATGCATGAATCTCGATAATAATTGTACTGAGTCGAAGAAGCCAGACAAAAATGAGTACAAATTATACGATTTCAATTATAGAAGACTTCAGAAAATGCAAACTATAGCAGTAGAAAGCATATATTGGGGTCGGTTGAGAAAGGAGGATTACAAAGGAATAGGAGGAAACCTTGGAGTTGATGAATATGTTCACTATCTTGATTTAATGGTGATTATATGGCTATAAAGTATAAATTTGAAATCTGTGTAGTTTATTGTATGTCTATTAGACCTTAATAAAGCTGCTGAAGATGTTATAATAACATATACTAAGGATTTTTAATGGTTATGAATATGATTTGTTCAGTTTTATAATTCTTCAAGGTTGAGTTGTAACACCATGCAGTGTACTGATGGTATACTTATATTCAAAATAGAGAAGAGAAATATACTCATTAAAAAGAGTATTGAGTAATAAGGTTTTTTTTTTAAGAATAAAGTCCTATTTTAAAAATACTGTATATTTCTACTTATGCACATTGAAATCCTAAAGAAAATTTGTATTTCTCTTGATTATATTAATATTTTCTTCATATAGGTTAAAAATAATTTGAAACTTTCAAAGTACCCTCAATTCAAAGTATAATATGCTTTAACTTTATTTTCTAAGTCACAAGTATTATGTATTTAAAACTTGGTAGTTTGAATTAATGTTTAATGGTTATGTTTTCCTTTTGGGTAGTATGCACTGGAACGGCTGAAGGTCATGTGTGAAGAAGCTTTGTGTAGTAACCTCTCAGTAGAAAATGTTGCTGATACCCTTGTCCTTGCAGATTTGCACAGTGCAGAACAGTTGAAAGCACAAGCCATAGACTTCATTAATAGGTAAGCTACATCTGTATTTCAGTGGGCATGACACCTTCAACTCTTTTTTCACCAGACTTTTTTTTAAGTGTGTTTAAATCTTCAATGCAGGTGCAGTGTACTTCGACAGCTTGGGTGTAAAGATGGGAAAAACTGGAACAGCAAGTAAGCTGACATCAGTTTCTAACTTAAAGTTGATCTGCTTACATGAAATTGTCTGCATAGCCTTTTGTTCATCTACAATAAATACAAAACCAGAAGCAAACTGCTGGTTATTTAAAAAATAATGTTTTGGCTACTTAGTAGATTCTTGAGGCTATGCTCTCTTGAAATCAGTTGCTAATGTGAACTGGGATGGATGCTCTAATTTCTTAAGCACATATGCTCACTAACTGTATAGCTGAGTCCAAACATTTCAATGGCTAATAGAGATCCTTTCTCTGTCTCTTCAGAAAGCATTTCTAAAATTACGGAAAATATTTATTTTGATCCTATGATTAATGTACCCTCTAAATTTGCCTACAAAGTCTTTACATTTGAATGCTAACCCATTACTTTTTAGGTTAGCCAAGTACCTTGCATCAAATGCTATATCAGGCTAGCTGCCTAATATTTCAAAAATGGGAGCAATTCAATCTTTACTTGTCTCTGGTAAAACTGTAAGAGATGGCATAGTTGTTAACATCTTTCTCAGCCTGGGCCTTCTGAATATGAACTCTTGGAACTTATTATTCCCTTCTTTGTTTTCTCTCATTTTTAGAGACTTTTCTACTCATTGTAATTATTTAAAATCAAAAGGGGTAGTCAGTAGGTTGAAGAATTTGCACCTCCTTTTGATTAGTTTTTGCTTGTAAACTCTTAAATTCCATTTTATGCAGATTATCAAAAATTGATATAAGAAAGTCAAAAAAGACAGTACTAGATACACTAGAATGAATGTTTGTTATTTCCCATTGCTTTCATCCATTTTGGTATATGTGAAGTTGATTGACTGTGAATTTCTATCAGTTTGTGAATTCTCTTTTCTGAAAGTAAAAATTAGTGACTGCTTTTAAGTTATTGGGTGTTCTATATATTGGTCAGTGTATCATAATACATTATCATCATGTATGTGATCCTAGAAAAAAAAACAATTTAAATTTAAAATATAATGTATTAGCAAAAGACAGTTTTGTGATCCTTTGTACTTAGCCACTTTATTTTCTTAACACCACGTAAACGTTTTATTCTGTTAAGAAAATATTTTACATTGTATAACTTCAGTGTCAAAAAACATCAGCTTATTTTATATCTCCCAAAGGAGCTGCCTTATGTACAGATGTTCCATAGATATTTGTTGAATTAAATAAATGAAAATGTTAGGTACATTAAGAGATGTCTGTGTGATTTAAACAACTAGTTGAAAGTATAAACAAAATGACATACTGGTAATTTGAAGTCAGGCAAATAAAAAAGCTGTTTTATTATTAGCTACTGGATAGTCCAACAAACATTTATTTACCCTAGTAAATGATGTGTCTCAAATACCATACTAGGGTACTGCCTATAAAAATGGTAACAAGGAAAGATCCTTGTTCTTGAGAAATTTATCTAATGAAAGAAACATATACACGAGCATATCCTTTTATTATAATATGATAAGCAATGTGATAAAGGAGAGTATGTGTAGGGTACTCGACACAGCCTGGAAGTTGAAGGTTGGCTTCCTGGCGATGGCTGACTGAGCTATTTTAAAACATGAGCAGGAATTAGCAGAACTAAGAAGGAAATAACAGGCATTACAAACAGAAAGGATAGCTTGAATCAAAGCATAGAAGCATGAAGCAAGTAGTTGATTATTTCACAGATATTTATATTTATTATCTAGTAAATACCCAACCCACTGGGCTTAGTATCAAGAATATAATGGTGAACATGGCAGATCTTTTCCCTGGCTCTGTGGAATTTATAATTTAATAGGAGATAAATAGGAATTAAACAAATAGTTGTTTAATTAAATAAAGTATGATAGGTCAAGTATAGCATGCCCATCCGAGTATATAGCAAAGGAACCTAACCTAATCTAGAGGTCAGAGAAAGCCTTTCTGAGGAATTGTTGTATAAGTAAAAGGTCTGAAGCTTTAGTAGGTGGTGAAGCTTTAGTAGGTTTAGTACCCTGGTGAAGAAGAGGGTAAGGTGAAAAGTATATCCCAGAAAAAGAATCAGGTATGCAAAGTTTTGGTGATAGGGAAGACCAGTATAGAGTGGAGAGGTTATGAGAAGAAACTGGAGAAAGCAGGCAGGAATCATATTCTGGAAAACCACGTAAACAACATTAGGGCTTTTTTAAACATTATTCAAAGACGAAGGATATCCAGTAAAAGGTTTTAAGCTAGGGTACGGCCCGATCAGGTTTGTGTTTTTAGCACATTCTCTCTGAATGCAGGCTAGAAAATACATCGTGGGGAGGTTGAGGTGGTGTGGTAGTTGAGGAGCAAGGTTAAATAATACGTAGACCAGTTGGAAAGTTATTGTAGTTCAGGCAAGAGAGGAAATGTGATATTAGACTTGACTGGTGACAGAGGACTAGAGAAAAACAAAAGGATATAGTATTTTGAAGGAGCAGTCTATAATATTTGTTTATTATTTGGATGTTGGGTTGGTACAAGAGAGAAAAGACAGGAGACAAGGAAGGATAATGAGATTTGTTGTTTTAGCAATTAAGTATTTACTCTCACTGCTCAGTGTGAGTATTTTGTTCATAGGTTACAATAAGCAGTTTGGTATCAATATACAAAATGCCAGGGCATGGAAGTGGGAGGTGGAAAGCTAGAGAGATGAAGTAGAAAACCTGTTTCTCTTTCTAAAGAGCTTGGATACAGGCACTGGGGAATAATAGAAGAGGATCTGATGCAGTCATACTTATGTTACTAAGGCAGCATAGAAGATGGTTTGAGAGGAGCAATATAGGAGACTAGAAGACAAATTAGGACACTGTTGTAATAATCGATATGTGAGATGATGTGGGCCTTAACTAGGGATTCAAGGTATCTGGGAATTAAAATAGGGCTTTGATTGACTAGAAAGGAGGGTTTAGGATGACTCAGGTTTCTGACTTGAATCACTGGGTTATAGTGAAAGCATTAGCCGATTGGAAATGAGGGAGGAAGAATTTGGAGCTTGAGGAGAAATATGTTGAATTCTTATGTAACAATCTTGAAGTTATGAGATTTGAAGCACATCTAAGTAAAGAGCAAGTGGTTGGGAATGAATCTCATGGGAGGGTTAGGATTTGCTAAATCCAAATCAGTAGTTGTCATCATTGAATATGATAGCTAAAATTGTGAAGAGCGAATGAGATAGGATGAATAATGAATGTTAAAGGGAGAAGAGCAGAGGGCAAAAGTTGGAACTCTAGAGAAAACCTGAGTATAAGCCAGGGAAAAGAACTCTTGAAAGAGCTGGTATAGAAATGGTAACTATGAGAGCAGGACTATGGGAACAAGTGTCACATACTTCAGGAGAGTAGAACTTCTAGAAAAATTTAGTATTTTCAGTTGCAATAGAAAATATTAGTAAGATAAAAATTATTTTAATGAATTCAAATAGTTTGAATAGAGGCAAAGTGTTCAAAACACTTTGAAATCCATAAATTAAAATAAATTGACAATGCAGTGATGCATTTTGAAAATTCTCTTTAATAAACATCTCTTAATTTTATTTTTCAGCCAAGCAACAGACATAATGGAAACATCGGGGTGGAAGTCCATGATTCAGTCTCACCCTCATTTAGTAGCAGAAGCGTTCCGAGCACTAGCTTCTGCACAGTGTCCACAGTTTGGCATTCCACGCAAACGGCTAAAACAGTCCTGAAATCTTCCATGAACTGTAGAAAAATGGAATTGACTTTTATTCCTCCAGGTCCAGAAGGATTCTAATAGACAAACCATAAGCAAGAGTTGTTTCTGTTGTCTTGTCCACAGAACAGAAGCTGAAAACATATTGCTTGTATTTCAGGTGGATAATTTATGGTTTATTCTTCAGCTTTAAATTATACTGACTATACTCTAATTCACTTCAAGGCCTTAAATTATCTCCAATGACTTCTCTTGTTCATATAATACTTTAATTTTTTTATTGTGCCTTGTCATTTTGACCAAGGCTATGCAGGATTGCACTAGCTCCATAATGCAGTAATACTGATAACTGAAGATATTAAGTTTCAAAAGGATCTTCCATTAGCTTGAGAACAGCAAAATTTCATAGGGTTTGTGCTACGCGATCTCGAAGTTTAAAACTAAGTTTCCTTAAAAGCACTTGTATTGGAGATATTTGGTAATGTCCCCAGTCTAAGTTCTATATAGAGGAGAACCCACTTACCTTCAAGGTAAATTATGGCAATACACTGCTTCAATTCCAATTTATTTTTTATTTCAGGGGGCAAATATGCAATGAGTTGGCCCAAATTTTTAGTAAAATTTGTGATGTTAATATGTTAACTGTTCAACAAACTAAGAGAAGCATAACAAACCTTTGCTTGTGTTTCTTTGTGGATTTATCCAAGTTTACAATGATTGAAGGTTAAGATTTCAATAAGAAGAAAGCATGTTTTATGCTGAATTATTATTATTTTTTTTTAATTATAGTGACCTACATTTATATGAAGAATTCTGTACATGTTAAAAGTAAGGCTGACCAAATGTAAATTTAACTAGTGGGCCAATTAAGAAAATATATATGCACTTTTTAATGTGTAACTTTTGTATGCTGAATGGTACATATATTTTTTTGCTTTTGATGGAATTAATAAGGTATAATTGTGTAGTAACTTTGGAAAGCATTTTTTAAGACAGATGGAAGCAACTGGGATGTTTGTGATAATAGATAAGATATTCTTCATATAGTTAAATTGGTTTCAATTTCAGATATTCATTATTGAATTTATTCCTGTTTTATCACACTTTGGAGAAGGACCTGAACACTTAATATATCCTGGACAGTAGTCTACTCTCCTTCTAAAAATAATGAACTGATATTAATTGCAAACTAAAGGAGAGAACCCTTAGAAATATATCAGGCCATACTCAACCTTTTTCCCTCCCCTATCTTTCTTCTTTCTGTCAGTTACTATACTAACATTGTGGATGATAATGAAATTCTGCATAATGTGAACAGGATAAACTATTTATAAACTGCTTTTTATGGGCCAGTTCTTTAATTTACGTGAATTTTAGCTTTAAACACATACCCATGTTCAATGCTTGAAAGCTGTTCACAATGGAGATCTGTTCTGGTGCATTATCCTGGAGAAGTAGGAGCTATCAGTGTCAAGTCACTGCATCTGGTTTCCTGTAACACTGACAGTATGCTTCTTAGGCGAAATTTCTATTTGACTACAAGAGGAAAAGTGTGTCACTGGAAAAAAATGCATATACCTATATATTTGCATATAACTTTATTCTCCAGATTAAAATTTGTATAATTTTAGTTTTTGAATTTAGGACAAAAGGAAAAAAAAAAATTAAACCTGAGGTTTTAAAATAGATTTTTTTGTTATCTCTTTGTTAGGTATTTACTGAAGCAATTCTAACATATCAAGAGTGTTTCATATTTACATTGAACATCACTGTCAAATAAGTGCTTGTTATCCATGACCAACAAGTTTGAAAAGATGATCTTTTCAGATATCTTCATGTCTTTCTGTGTAGTTTCATTGAGAATTTGTTGTGTTAAATTTGAAATTAGAAAATTCCCTTGGGATAGAAGAATCTTACATGTTAATGTACTCCATCCTGTGAAACAGTACTATAGCGAGCTAAAACATACTTCCTTAACTTCACCATAAGATTGCATTCATTAATTTATAATGTACAATTTAAGAAAAACACATACCTATACACTAAGATTTTAATTTAAATGTCTTGGAGTCTTAAAAAGAAAACAAAAATTCCTTCCTCAGGCTATAGAATTTTGTTGTTATGTGGGAAAAATACTGGTATACCCATTTATAGCAAATGCACACAGGCACATTGTGAATTAATTCACTGCTTGAATCTACATTTCTAACCATAGTGACTTCAATAATAACATCATATAATGAACATTTCAACTTGCTCTTACTTGTTTTACATGTTTATTGCAAATCTTAAGGATTTTATTATAAAGATTTTTTTTTAGAGTTTGGTAGCACATTTTGTACCAAAAACGTCAAACACTGTGCTGTAAGAATATCCACGTTTTTAGAAATGTCCACTTTTCAGATAATATAATGCCTACCTTTATACTAACAGAATCATATGGTAGTTGATTTATTTTTTTTTTTATTTATTATGTATATTTTTGGTATTGTGGATTCTTGAGGCAATGATAAAAAAAAAACTGTTAATGTATTCTGACATGAGTGTTCAAATAGCCTTTTTTTATTTTTATTTTTAAAATACATTTGTTTTCAGTAGGCACAGATTCTGGCCAGAGCAGTCTTGCCTTTTGATTATCAGCCTGCTCCTATTTCCCTTTTGTCACCTAAAACAGAACATTTCCTTAGAAAAGTAGTGACTGGTTTTAAATGTTACATATTACAAAAATAGCCATTGGAAAACTGTCCTTTAGATTCAGATATGGAAACACTATATTTGTGCCTTTTTCGTTTTTGAATTTTAATGTATATTGTTATTTGGAGCACAAATATGAAGGTGCCATAATATTATGGCTTGCCATTGTTACCTCCTTGAATACTTGTGTGTCATTGTCTTGAAATAGTAATTGAAGAACCTTGCATGTATTATGTGGTCATTTGGGCATCTGTGTGTGCACTTACGTGCATGTGTGTACGTGAGTATACATGTACTTGTTTTCACTTGGATTTGTGTGTGGTGTATTTTAAAAAGTAAATTTCTGAAAATAGGACTCAGTTAAATGTTGAATGTTCAGGCTAGTTGAAATATTTCATTTAAATGTGCTTTACTTGGGACAATTGATTGACAAGGAAATTGTAATTTTCAAAAAATGTGACAAATTTACTGCATGATGAACTGTAAAAACAGTGCCTTTTTAGGACATTATTAGTTTTAAAATTAAGTTTAAAATATTAACAGAGATCTCTTAAAAAGTTGTCATGAACATTATTGGCTTATTTTTAAATTAGACCTAAGTTAGATTGCCAAAAGCGTAATTACTAATTTATTTACCCATTTAAGTTTTTTGCATAAATTTAGAACCTAAGCAGAATTTTTAATAAAAATATGGATCATAGATGCTACCCAGTGTTACTAAAATAGAACACTAGGGACTTCAGTTAAGTTGTTGAAATCCAACTCACAAGCTTGTCTCATGGCCAAGTATACTTCAAGTGGTGAATTATTTCAAGTTGGACTTTCCTGCTCTTTTGGTGGATAAAATTAAAATATTCAATATATTCTTGCAAAATAAGATGGGTGGGTAGGTTTTAGTGTTCATATTATAAAGACAGCACTTTCACACAAATAATATTTTGCAAACCTCTTTTATACAGGTTATGAGCTCTAAGTGTTCATGGAATGATGTAAATTTTAGGTTCAGTTGAACAAATATTGAGTGCCTACCATATGCAAGACTTCCTCTTCACTAGGAATTAAATCACCACACTGTGTCTTCTGCTTACAGTATGTGGACTTTATGTTTGAAAAGGAATTCTTATATATAAATTTTTCTGTTAGAATTTATCATTGTATATTGTAACTCAATTAATTTTACATTTATTTTCTTTTTAGAACGAAGATGTAACTTAAGCAAGTCCCACTTTTGAAAATAAAATTCTGCTAAAATTATTTAAAAATTAGTTCTGGGGGAAACTGATTTTCAAGTTTCAAATGTATAAAGATAATATTGACATTTTCAGCCTAATTTTTAATCAGCTCATGTTAACGATGAGATACATACTTTTGGTATCTTGTTGCTGAAAATATTTTCTAGGTTTCAGCACGTTGCGTTAAAATAAAGTTGTTACTACTTACGCAGAATTAATTGTTTTGTTTTTATTTGAAAATATAAACTTTTTTTGATTACTGCGATGCTTTACAAAAGAGCCATGTACGTGATATAGTAACTTTTTAAATTATGCAGAGTAGTTATCTTTTTTACATAGGGAATCTAGTATTTTTTGGAACCTACTAAAGACTTATTCCTTAACTGTAAGGTATTACACATGTATATACTTTAAATATGCATATTATCAATACTGAATGACTTATGCTAATGTCACATAATTTTAATGTAGTATTTAAAGATCACCCAGGTTCCCTAGTCCTCCTTACCCCTTCTTAATCTTAATTTCAACTAGCAACTTAATCATTTGCTGCTATCAAAAAGCAGATTTGGGGCAGTGCATTTCTGGACCAGCTTAGTAACAGTAACACAATTAACTGCTAAAAAATTATGGCCAAAGTGGCAATAGAAGTGCACAGTGGAAAGCCTTTCATATACCCAGCATGTGCACAGACGTACACTCACACTGTATTCCCCTTAGAAGAATAAAAGAAAGGTTGAAAAGAGCACTGTCTATGCAATTATAGTAAAACAAGACAAGTGATCACATTCTAAACTGTAATAGAACTATGTAATCTTTTCCCTTTTACTTTGCAACAGCCAGCATCCTTAATACTTCTAGAACACTGGAATGCATTTGTTCTAACACCTCAGAATCATTTGTTTCTAAGAGAAGGCCAAGAGTGGCATTTGTTTTGATCACTTTTTAAATAGAAAACATATTGGTAGAAATCTTTCACATAATGTGGTGTTCCTACTTTTTATTTTCTTGGTATCAGGGAAGTTTGCATGCATCTACAGTGGAAAGTGATGAAAAAGTTTGTCATTCCTGTTATGAGAACTTCCTACTTCCTTTTCACCTCTCCTGTCTCTTGCCTTTCGCCTTCAGTTCTTTTGTAAAGGATTCAGGTGTAGTCCTTTTCCAGTCTGGGACATAACAACCAAACAGTCCTCTAGTATCTAATCTTACCCTTTTGTCCAAATTTGAACCAAGTCTTCATAGATAAGAACAAAGAAAGAAAAATGTAGAATTTAGGAATACTAATTGCAGTACCAAAAACAAAAAAACGTGTCCTGATGACTTGGCTAATTAACTTTGCTTTGAAAAAGATTTCCTGCCATAGCAGAAGGTATTATAGAGCACTAAAAAAATTATAAAAACTGGACAAAAAAAATGAAATTAACATACAATTTAAAAAGTAATAAGATTAGATGCATTAAATTTGAGAATGAACAGAAATGATAACAAATTTGAGTCAGTAGAAGACAAGGTTCAGAAATGCTCCCAGATCACACAGACAAGAATAGAGATGAAAACAAAGGTGATTAGTTAATTCTTATCAACGATGAATTAAATGGGAGTGCCAGGCACTGCGCTGAACATGTTTACAGTGATAAGGTATAAATGGTCCATATCCTCATGAAGTCTGTATTTTAGAAGAAAACAATTATACAATACAGTGTGTGAATTATACTAGAAGTACAGAAACGCCACCTACTCTAAAGTAGGGGTGGGGATCCCACATAGCCTTCCTGAGGAAATGATGTCTAAATGAGATCAAGTGGAAGGTAGGTGGCTTAGTGGGAGTATTGTCCATCCCTTTTTGTGAAGTTTCAGAGGTTGGCCAAGATTTACATGGAACGTTTATCCTGTTGTGTAAATGGAAGACAAGACTAAACCAGTAGGTGAAGGTCATTTTTAAAGACTTATTAAAGGAGTCAGACTTAATCTATGAATGCTGAGGAATTTTAAGTGGGGTTATGTCATGATCAATCTAAGGGGAGAAGGTGGGAGATGGGAATAAAACTTCAGATGGATTGAAGGGGGTTCAAAGAGGGTAAGGAGACCCTCTAAGAGGTGAGCAATGCTAGAGCTCTGCTAGGATAGGAGCTCTGGTGTGGGAAAAAGGGAGAGATCTGAGAGGGCTTGGAAATTAATTGCATATGGTAGAAGGGAGAGGAGTCAGGTTTTCTATTTGAGCAACTGGATGGAGGATAGTACTGTTCACTGGTACAGTAAGCACAAGGGTAGCTGCAGTTTTAGCGGGGGGGAGTTATTTTGATTTGGAGCCCATTGAGCTTAAAGTTCCTACTGGGCATTCTGACTGGATATGCAAATTTTAAACGTGAGCATGATCTAGGTTATAAAGTGAGGAATCCTCAATATACAGAAGATGATCAATGTATATAGACTAAGGTGAAGAGGAGGCAGGGCAGGGCAAAAACAAAGAGCAGCTTACAGAAGAGGAATGATCAGAAAGATAAAACCAGAAGAGTGTTCTAGAAATTGAAAAAGAATGTTTCAAGAGAAAGAATGGCTAACGGTATCAAATGCCACTGAGCAGTCAAATAGGAAACTAAAATACACAATTTTTGAGAGAGGAAGTGACAGGTGTCTTTGGAATGGGGAAAGGAGTAGAATTGAAGTGAGGAAATGAATGCTCCAAACGCAGAACATGGAACTTTTGGCGAAGATGGCAGAAGAAACCATAGCTATGGGATGGGATTTAGGACCAGTTTCTTTGTTTTGTTTTCCTTTATGGTAGGAGAAGTGTCAGTATATTAAAGTAATGATAAGGAGTCATAAAATAGAATGCAGATGGGATTACTGAGGTCCTAATCAGAAGAGAAGAGGAATGGAATCACATGCCAGACATGATTGCCTCTAATGTGTGAGGGAGAAATGCATGGATGCAGAGTCAGATTTATATATGCGTATATAAAATATATATATATATATATAAATATATATTTTTTTTGCCTGAAAGTTGATATTTTATGTCTTTTAAAGAGGGATGGGTGATAGATTAGAGCAAGGTTCAGCAAACTGACTTCATAAAAGACTTGGTAAATATTTTACCTGTTTACTATGGTATCGTAGCAGAAAGTAGCCATACGTACAGAAATGAATGTGGCTGTGTGCCATTAGAGCTATTTAAAAAAGCACACAGTGGGCTGGAATTGCTCCCTGTGCCATAGTTTGCTGAATTCATAGGTTTGATAAGGGTAGAGAAGTTTGGGAATAACATGGAGCAAAAAAACATGTGGCCCAATTGAGATTGGAAGCCGTGAATTTACAGAGGGGATATTAGGGAGACCCAATATTTCTATAATTGATGTTATCAAATAAATAATTGGAATAAAGCAGTGATTAAAGATATTAATCATTTTTTAATCATTTTTCTTAAAAATATATGAATTTTAGAAATGAGAAAATTTATAATGTTCCACCCAGATGGTATTCATAAACAGATACTCGAACCCAGACATACTGGGTCACTTGTAAATTGGAAAGATAAGTAGTGTGAGCATCCAAGCAAGAAATAAAAATTTAAAAGTCATATATCTCTGACAATACTTTAAGTGAAAAAAAATTGACTCTAGAACTCTCAGCTGTTTAATGTTAAATTTATTTCTAAAGTTAACATTTAAATTATATAAAAGTAGTATGTTAACATAGTACCCAAAGTATAGAGAATGCTGAAAATAGATCAAAATTAATCCAAGCGTAGATATTGAGACTTAAAAGGACTAGCAATGAGTATTAAATTGTTAGAGGGAAGTCTAACTTACTACATTGTTTGCAAATACAGATATAAAAAATGTAAAAATTGATTTAACCCCCACACCTGCCCCACCTCCCACCCATAAGGATTACATATGGAGACCGCTATTATCTTTCCTGCAGGAGGGCTGTCTTGCCTCCCTGAGGAGCCCTGGCTGGTTTTGAAATATAAACTATAAAATGTAAAACTATGAATGTTACAAATATAAATGTAAAAGTGATCATCTATTGTAAATAAAAAGGAAATTTTTATTTACACTTTTTATTTACAAATTTTTATTGTAAATAACAAGGAAACTAGACAAGAGGAAGATGGGGAACTGGGACTGGGAAATAGAAGTGCAAAATTCTTTCTCTTCCATAGACAGGAATTAAAAATGTTTTCTTACTGATTTTTAAACTTTGATAAACATTTAAGGATTTGAAAAAAATAATTAAGCTTTAACTATCCACTGGTAGAATTTAAAATAGATTATATATATATGAATACATACATACATACATACATACATATGTGTATATATTACACATATACATATATATGCATATATATATATGAATACATACATACATACATACATACATATGTGTATATATGTATATACACATATATATGTATGTATGTATATATGTACATATTTATATACATATACATATACTCAGCATGTGCACAGAATGAATATATATATATTCATTCTCCAAGACACAAAACATTCTGTGTATGGCCAAATTGGGGGGAAAAAGAGACACCAAAAAAAGAAGGCAAAGATAACATTACGAAACTCTAATAGAACTAGTATTACAAATGGAATAGGTTAAATGCACCTACTAGAAGAGAAATTTATGTAGCAATGATCTCATTCATCAGCTGGGCATATAATAGAGAGATACTCTGTTATGATGGAATTTAATAAAATCAGTAACCTAATATAAGTCTCATGAAAGGGGAAATAGAATGTGTTGTGTAGCATATCTCAATAGTACATAATTGCTAACCAGGCACAGAGGAGAAAAAGTGTTTTTATAAGGGAACAAGTGTGAAGACTCAAGGGCAAGAGAGGATGGTGATGTTACTGAAATGTAGTAGAGCTGAAAAATAGTGCTTTTTGTTGATGTGTAATGCCTCTGTGTGCATTTTTTCCTTTTTTTTTTTTTTTTAATTGGGGTAGGAATCCAAGTGAGACAACTCTGGTAGGATTAACTCAGGAAAGACCTTTTAAGTTCTAAACTGCCCAAACTGACTAAATAAAGGAAAAAATGAAAACAATTATAAAACAACTCCATAGAAGAGTTGGCACTAGGTAGGCTTTATATGGAAATTATTTTAAACTTTCTAGGAATTGATAATTCTCTTGATATGAGAGTTGAAGTAAATGTTGAAAAATAAATTTAAACAAGCACTTTTAATCAGGTCAGTGTAAAACAGATAATACTAGAAAACTGCAAAAAATAAATAAATAAATAAATAATGTAAGACATTAATGCAATGTCCTCGAGGTAGGAATAGCCTAGTAAATGTTTCTTCCTAGTCCCTTTTGCCTTCTTACTAAGTAAGTAACCAACAAGTGATACTTATAGACCCATTTCTACTAAAATGTGAGTGACAGAATACTAAATAAAATGCTAATAGCTAAAATTCAGTAATAGAAAAACCAAGGTTAACTTAGGACTCTGAAGATGGTTTAGTATTAAGATATCAGTTTTACACTGTAAAAGCTAAAAGCTATTATCTGGCTAAATTCTACAAAAAATCCCTATCAATTTTGCACAAGATATCTTTACAAACCAAGTATGGGAGATCATTTTTTGACACTATAAGGAATATCACTCTCACACCATCAGCCAACAACATCATAATGGTGATACATTAGAGTTCTCATTAAAATCAGGACCAAAACAAGTAGCTTGACAACATGTTTATTATTTTAAATTATTCTAGAAATTTTAATCCCTGAAATATATATGAAACAAATATGCAGTATAAGTATGGGAAAGGCCCATATTTGAAAATTACATACAATCATTTTTCTATAAAGCCCAAATTATATTTAAAATTTAATGCTAGTTTAGTAAAATGGCTAGGAAAATATAGAGATAATCTACAAGATATGTACTGTCCAAAACCTTTTATGAGAAATAACATCCCGGTCACAGTGGCAGAAAATAAAATGGGAAGGGCCCAGAAATTATCTTAGGTTTGGACGTTAAGATCACTACAACGGGAGCGGCAAATATTCTACAAAATTATACTGCAGGATAGGAAAAGAATTGTAAAGTAGGAAAAAGAAAAAAAGATTAACCAAACTATGATAGACCAATATTCAATTAAAATGTTGAGGGAAATATAAGAACAATAAAAATATTTTGTCTTTGGATTATGTAGTACTGGGAAGCATTTGTTCCAATGGACTGCATTTTCCAAAATTTCCTTAAATGTGTATTACATTATTAATGAAAAAAAAACATTAAAAAATGTACGTTCTGGGAAAGTCAATGAACTGATTTTTTTTTTTTTTTTTAAAGCTATTCAGAATGGCAAAAGTGGTAAAATAGAGAACAATAAGTTAGTGAGACTAGTAACCACCCAGCTTGGGGAAGGTGATATCACGGGTCATGTGGTTGATTTGCTGGTTTGTACATAACTCCTGCAGGACATCATTACTGATGAGACTGTTTATATTCATATGGGAATGAAGTGGCATGCAATTGCTAAGATAATGTAAATTCTTATTTTAATAAGATACATTTTTCATAAAGCTATTTTTTTTTGTATTTTCCATAAAATGAATGATCGTTACATGCTGATCTTTTTAAAATGAGAACTAATAACATCTAAACATAGAATTTGGCATCTTGAAGTCTTGATCTGATCCATTCCTTTTGGGATTCAATACTTTAGGCTGAAAGGTGGGGTGTTTCCTTTAGTGACAATTATAAAATTGAGCCCTTATTCTGTGCAAGATGCTAGAAATGCAGTGATGGTAAAACAAAACAGAACAAATACAAAGACAGGATTCTCATGCACCTTGCTTACAGGCTAGTAGAGGAACTGTCAATCAGTATACCAGATCTAAGGACCTGTAGGCATGCAGAACCTCTCCCAAATGTAAGGCAGCCACCCACTGAATTGAATGGGCAGAACAAATGGAATGAGAGAAATCAATTAGAGATACTTAGGACTTTCACCTACAAAGTGTTGGGGTGAAAACTGAAGAACTGAGAGAGTACTTCTCTCCCTGCCCAACTCTAGGCACTCCAGATTCTCAGCTTCTAAAATATAGGGGTGAAGTGAGCGATATCTCTTCAATGCATTTTAGGTGGAAAGAGATCTCTCAAGGAATTGAAAGCCCAGAAAAAGACCAAAGCAAATGAAACTTCTTGGCTGGCAGCTTGACTAAAGTGGAAAGTTAGGAAAGGGGATAAGGTTGGAGTTGGAGACAGAAAGAAGAGTAGGAGGCCAATTGCAGAACAAAAATGCCAAGACCTAACTTGAGTTCATGGTATGCTGTTCCCAACAGTCTGTAAAGTACCATAGGAGGTATTTGGCAGGTTGGTGCCTGACTTGCTCTGTGGTTGTGGCTTTTCAGAACTGATTTGTCATGCCAGTCCACGCACAGCCATTAAGTGGTTAAAAAAAAAAAGCTAGTTTCACCTTATACCTGTGGTAGATTCTGCTTTATTCTGCCATTTCACCAGACGTGAGAACAGTCATGGGATTCTTCTCCCTTATTTTGCATCCTCAGTTCTTGATGGATTTAGAAAAATTACGGTACTGTACCTCATCTGGCTGACTGATTTTGATGGTTAGGGTGAAAGTGATAGGTTCTTGCAGCCATCTAAATACTAAATGGAAGTGGGAATCCTGGTATTTTTTTAAATTTTATTTTTCATTGTTTGCTTCTAAAATATAGATATATAATTATTTTTTTATTGATCTTGTGCTTATGACTGTCTGTATTTACTTATTAACCATTTTATTTTGTTTTTTGCATATTTCTTATGACTTGCTACATAAACTTTTGTCCTGTATGACAAAAGAAAGTTTTACTCTTTCTATTCTTTATGCTTTAAAAAAAATTTTTTTTTTTGGCCTTACTTCATTGCCTAGGAACTACAGTGAAATGTTCAATAGAAGTGATGAATGTTGCTGAAGTAAAGAGGAAAATGTTTACTATTTTTCCATTAAGAATGGTGCTACCTGCAGTTTATCAGAGGTGCCTCTTTTATTCTTTTAATATAGTGAATTATATTGAATAATTTAAAAATTTTAAAACAACCTTGAATTTGTGGAATAAACCCAACTTGGCCATGATGTATTGCTCTTTCTCTATATTACTGGATTAAATTTGCTAATTTATGTTTAAGAAATTTTATGTGTATGTTCATGAAGCATATTGCTCTGTGTGTGTGTGTGTGTGTGTGTGTGTGTATGTGTGTGTTTGTAATAAGTGTATTAGGCTTTGGTATTACATTTATTCTAGCTAAATTATTCTAAATGGGTTGGATAATGTTCCCCTGTCCACTGTTTCCTGAAAGAGATTATGTAATATGGCGTTATTACCTTCTTAAATGTTTGAAAGAACTCATTAGGGAAGTTATGTAGACCAGAAATTTTCTCAGTAAAGATTTCTTTTTTGCAATTTCTTTAGTAATATAAAGTTATTCAGATTTTGTACTTCTTGTGTCCATTTTAGTAAGCTGTGTTTTTCAATTATGACCATTTTATATATATTGTCAAACTTAATTGATATGAAGTTATTTATAATATTTCCCTTTTATCCTTTTAATGTTTGTAGGATCTACAGTGATACCCCCTTTTCATTCCTGATGTTGGTACTTTTTGTTTGTTTTATTTTCTCGACTGGTCTAGTAGGGATTTTTCAGCTTTTATTAATCTTTTTAAATGTCAAATTTTGGTTTCTTATTTTTTTGTTTTCAAACTTTGGTTTTAAAATCTTTTGAATTTTCTTTTTCTATTGTTTGTTCATCGATTTCCAACTTGTTAACTATTTCCTTCTTTTAGTTACTGTAATTTGCTCATCTTTCTTAGCTTTTTAAGGTAGAAACTTAGATTACAGATTTTACGCCTTTATTTTTTCATATCACAGACATTTAAAACAGTAACTTGTCCTCTAAAAAAGTATTGTAACTGCATCTTACAAATTGCTTTTTGTTGTTTCATTATTGTTCCATTTGAACCATTTTCTAGTTTTTCTGTGATTTTTTTTTTTTTGACCGATGACCTATTTGGAAGTGTTTTATCTTGATTTCCAAATAGACATTTTTCTAGATATCTTTTTTTTTTTTTTAATTTAATTCTTTTGTGGCCAGGAGATATACCCTGGCCATTAATATTTATTGACTTGTTTTATCTCTCAGCATATAGTCTATCTTGGTAAACATTTCATGTGCATGGGAAAGAATGTGTATTCTTTAGTTGTCCTGTGTAGCAGTCTATAAATGTCTGTTAGATTAAATTGGTTGATGATGCTATTCAAATCTTCTGTAATTTTACAATTTTTTTGCCTACTTTTTTTTTTTTAGAGAGGGATGTTAATCTCAATCTCACAGACCCTAATTGTGGACTTTTCTCCTTTCAGTTCCTGCCAAAAGTTTGAAGCTCTTTTTATTAGATACACACACTTAGGACTTTTATGTTTTCTAGTGATTTAATCTTTTTATCATAATAAAATAGTCCCCCTTATCTCTGACAATACTCTGTCTTGAAGTCTACTTTAGTAATATTAACAAAACTACACCAGCTTTTTAAAGCTTACATAGCATGATATATATATTTCCACCTTTTCACTTTCAACCCCTTTGTGTTTTTATATCTCAAATGAATCTTTTGTAGACACATATAGTAGTGTCTTACTTTTTTATCCAGCCTAGTAAGTTATGCTTTTAATCGGTGTGTGTATAAGTACATTACATAAATTTCTTAATGTAATTACTGATATTTTTGAATTTATGTCTACTATCTTGATATTTTTCTGTATTTCCCTTCTTTTTGTTGTTGTTATTGTTCCTCTGTTGCTCCTTTTCTATTCTTTTTGTATTTTTTTAAATGTTTTTAGTATTCTATTTTATTTTCTTCTTTTACTTTTAGCTAATGTTTGCATTTTTATTAGTTCTACACTTTAGAATATGTATTCTTAACTTATCACAGTCTACTTATAATTAATGTTACATCATTTCATGTAAATTATAAAAAAGTACAACTGTTTAACTTATGCCACTGTTGTTAATTTCTTTATTTCTATATACATTATGGGCCCTATAATGTTATAGTTATTGTTCTAAACAGTCAATATCTTTTAAAGAAATTAAGAAAAGAAAAATGAAAGAAAATATTTTCTATTTACCCACATATTTACTAATTCTATGTTCTTTACTTACTCCCATAGATCTGAGTTTCCATTAGCTGTTTTGCATTTATTTAGAGAACTCTGGCGGAGAGTTTATGGATAAGTTAATGACAGATAACTAGAAAACTAAGCGAATATACAAACAAAAACATTTGTTAACCAGGGAACAAAAAAAGTTCTCAAGAGAGGAAATGCATCAAATCACACTATGTGGCTAAGCCAGAAACGATGTTTTTATACTCACACGATAGTATAAGCACTGATTATTGCCATAACCACAAATTGCAATTTTACTTCTTAATCTTTCTTCATGGGAAATCAATAGATAATGTCTGAAACTAAAATATAAAAACTAACTAAATACGTAATAAATCAGTAAACAACCATAGCAGCAATTTGGAGTTTGGAAAGAGGAAAGTAAGTTCCGAAGGGGAGAGTTCAGAGTTGCCAGAGTTTACCTGTGGGAAGCAGGAGTTGCAGTAAAGTAGGGGCTGCTCTTTCTCATAACAGGTTTAGCTTTACTCTTGAACTATGTACATGTACGATTCTGATGACAAGGACAATTTTTAAGCTAATGGGAATATCCCAATAAGAGAGAAAGCATGAATACATAAGAAATAGGCTACTAGACAATCTAAGAGGGGAGGATAATAGGATCAGAGCAGATGATGATAGCTTTACATGTTTGGTGGTAGGAAACCAAAGGGCAGTCTGCTTCTATTTTCTCTATGATGTCAGCGTGGGAGTAAAATGAAAGCACAGTGTCAAGTGCCTTTCCCTGAGGCCTCACAATGATGACGAGAGAATTTTTTTAATCATGTAAAAAATTTTCATTAATTTTCTTTTGGTTATCTTTGTTGTGTTCATCCTTATCTGCCACTTTACTTCTTAGTTTATTTTATATGCATTTCCTTTTGTAATTTCTCTTTTTCTCCTACTTAGTCTCAGGTTTACTCCCCGGAAAATACATCTATAGCTCTTTGGAGCTGTGTTCTTTTTCTGCTCTCTGAATAACCAAAATAAGCTTTATTTATGAATATCTGAGTGCTATCATCTGAAGAAAAATTATAAATGTTCATGTCATCCCTATAATTTCTGAACTCCTGTGCTTTGGATAGTACACTGTCAAGATGCCAAAGTAGCTGATGAGGGTATAGAACAGTCTCCTCCTACGTATAACTTTGTCTTAATGTGCTAGATAGATGTGCTTTGGGTCTCAAGAGAGGATTTAGCATACCTGATAACAGTGACTGGAGCAAACGCATAGACATTGAAAGGAAATGCAACCTAAGCCTTATGATTAGAATGCAGGCTCACCAACCAGCTGTGTTTTCCTGCTCTCCATACACAGATTTAATTAAGCAACTGGGAGTTGATACCACTGCAGTCAGATCCTTCCCTGCTTACTGCCTACATGTGCTTGGGCAAATTACTTAAACTCTGAGTTTATTGCCTCATTTTTAAAAATGTTTATAACTTTATTACCTTATAGAAGTGTAGTGGGGATTGGATGACAGTAGATGTGAATGCAACTATTACATCTGAGGCACATACAGGCACATACTTAGCTACAGGAGAAAGTAGTTCTCATCACCTACCACCACCATCAACAGATGTATCAGTAGTTAAACTAAAAACCACTTCTCCTAAAATGAAAGAAACTTGCTCTTTAGAGGATCATGAGTTTTTACTTTTCAGTGAGGTAATTGGCAGTCAGTTTAAGCTTCTGATGTGGGAAGTGTGAAAAAATGGAGGAAGATAAGGCTAAAGTGGAAGTTTAGGAAAAAGAAGAGGTTGGAGTTGGAGACAGAAGAGTAGGAGAGCAATTGCAGAACAAAGATGCTGAAGTCCTAACTTGAGTTTATGGCCATGAGCATGGACATAAAGGCAGATTCAATAACTCCCAACTGTGCTAATGTGGCCAGTGTGTAAGCCTGGCTTACAGTGGAACTAATAAAGCTTTAGCTTTGGAGGCCCTCACCTGAACAGATGAGTCTCTTCCAAGGCTCTGGGAGAGATTCTGGTCATGTGATTGCATACTCATGTATTTTTATGAAATTTGCAAAATTTTTATCTTTTTCTCTGTCAATCTTTCCTTTATATTGGGAGAATATTGGGGTGGCCACAGGCATTTTGAAGCTCCAACCAAGGAAAGATGAGTCGAGAATACATTGTTTGAGTTTTGTAGGACCTATGTATGTGGATCACAAATATTCATGTAGAATTAAGTTATTGTTAGCTGTTCTGATGTAGGAATGATTTACAGAAATAATCCTGTTGCCCACTATTTCAACTTCTTGAAAACACATAGAAAAGGTACAGGGCCAGATGTTATATTGTGATATAAACATATGCTACTGCACCTGGCATTGAAGTATATGGGTAATGAAAAACAATGTTTGAAAAGTATGGAGCCAAATGGCTTGTGGAAAAGTCTATCAACCCTCAGATATGTAAATTTTTAAAAGGCAAATTCAGTTCTCATTAATAACTAGAAAAAATAGAAGCTGTGTTCTGTAAAAATATACTCAATAATGCACCATATATAATTATCAACATACAATAATTTTTTTCTTTCTTGATGGAATTTATGTGAGATTTATCAAAATTTCTATATATGTAGGGGATAAAACCTGTAGTAGTATTACAGATAGAACTGAGTGTGAAGTCATGTTTTATTCATCCCAACATAAATCATCTCATTAACAATAACAAGTTGTGAAGCTGAATGTTTTTTAAAAACTGTTAATACTATAACACACATATCATCAGCCATGTTTCAGGCTGAATAATGTGTCTTACTTTTAGAGATAATGTATTACAAAATTGTCAATATGAAGAAATGTTCAAAGGTTATGAAGATTGTAGGACGCAGAAGTTTAGTGTGTGTCTGGCAGTTAATAAAAACATTGTGTTTATATTGATTTTGTGACATCTACATTTATCAGCTTTTATAAGTTTGTAATTTATTGTAATCTCTCATTGTGTAATAAATATACACTTTTCTAACAAATTTTTTATTAATAATTTAGTTCTTTTCTTCCTAAAAATGCCCCCTCCCCAAACCGTATAAACTTCAAACCTCATAAAACCTGACATCACTCAGACAGTGAGATAATGCAGGACAGAATGGTTTTCCCAGAGGGGACATTAGTTCACTCTAACGCTGCCGAGCGCTTCCGGTTAATCACTGAACTTGAAAGAATCATTCCACAGACCAGGCTACTCTCAGAAATTGACTTATTTTCTTTTAGTACCTAGCTATGGACTCTTAATTCTCCATAATGGATCAGCTCAAGCCTAGAGCAGATGTTGGCCAAAGCCTTTGGGTATCTTTGTGCTTAATGACTTTCTCTTTCGAATTAGCATGAGATCTCTTAAGCCTTTTTATTTCCTCCCAGCCAAATGGGACATTCAGGACACAGGACCTTGAGATACCAAAAGAAAAAGTTTGTGATGTTCTGAGTAAAAAGTAAGAAGTTTTATCTTAGTAAAATATTTATCTTAATTTCTCTCTTTTTTTCTTTTATGGAGTGTAAATCTAGGAAATTCTCTTTATAGCTTACAAATAAGAAATTGGGCTTGAATTGTTTTTGAGATAAAAACAGGTACTCTTTGTTGCAGTGATTACAAATGAAATATTGATATTGTTGATATGAAAACTGCTATTAAGAATTCGTTCAATTCAGTGTTACTAGCCTTCAAGAATTTCTAACCATCTGTGGATCTTGTCATTAATTACACATTGAAAATTGAAGGTTAGGAGCAAACTACATTTCTACTGTGATCTTTTTTCCTGATAGAATTGTAAAGAGCAAGCCAGCCCAATAGATTGATTTACCATAGGATCAGTTCTCATTTAAGGGATTGTTATTATCCTACATTGTATAGTTTTCCGTAATCTCCTACATTCAGAGTTTTGCAGAGCAATCTCTGACTTCCTAAGGGCGAACCCCTTGATATTTCTCTGGGAGAAAAATGACTTTTAATACCATAAACAGTAAAAAAAAAAAAAAAAAAAAAGTAGGTAGACGAAGATCAGATCAATTTAAGGAAGATTTAATTATTTTAAATTTCACTTTCATCTTTATCCAGGCTGAAACATTCGGTCTTTTTAATAAGAAAACCTGTGCTCTGGTTTCTCAGCTCTCAAAAAAGCATGTTGAACCAACTTCCTGAGCTAGAAGCCATGATGATAAAAAGCCAGCAGAGCAAATAGATTAAGCCGAAGCACCATGTTAATCTGTAAATCAAATGTTTCTCACATGGTCTATATTCCTTCCACCTGGATCAGACATCTGCTTTCCTTTCAGGCAGTGTTTCATGCCTTCCCTTCCTTTGAAAATGTTTCTTCATTTTCAAATTTGTAGCAAGGCCTTTAAATGGTGGCTATATTGATTCTTTTTGTAGCTCTTGGTTGTAATAAAATGTGTCTCATCTACTTTTCCTATCTTTCTGGTCAATGTTTGTACCTCTTGGGGTTTTGAATTTGTTTTGTGAAAAGGATGCTAAGAACCTCTTAGCATCCTTTTGTCTAAGGCTTAGTGACTTTCTATTTAGAGTCTTTGGATCTGTCTTTTAGCCGATTCTCTCCTACTGTTTTTCTCTCCACTTCGTTATCTTTCTTCTTCTCCCTGTCTCCTTCCCCTTGATTTCATTGTCATTCAAGAAAAACTGGGAGTGAGGTTCTCATACTGTCCATTGGGACCTGAAGGTGACTCGGTCCAGCTTGACAAGATGACTCCTGATGACGTCAGACAGGAAACAGCTTCTGCCTAGAGACCATTTGGTTCTGACACTACCTTCCAACCAATGATAAAACCAGAACATCATAAGGAACGGAGACTTTGTGAGCTACCAACACAAGTGAGTTATTGTGAACTTAGAGAAGAAGGTATTTCTCAGAATTGTGAAATGAGGCTTTATCTCTCTGTTTCTGAGAGATAGACGCGCCCCCGCCCCCCGCCACCCAATCCTGCCTTCAGATGACTTTTTGAGAAAATATTCACTCATGGTACAGAAAACCTTGAAAAATCTTGGACTAGATCGTGTTTCTCCAGCCACATGAACCTGAGGTCCAACCTGCATTTTTATTTGTTTAATTTTATTTGTTTAATCTACATTCCTCACTTAGTTGCCAGGATTCTCCTTAATAACATCTTCCTGTCCTTACTGCCACCATGAGGGAAATATCTTCAGAGGTCCAAGTAACAACAAGACATTTTGTGTTTGTCTTGACTCTTTGATTACAGTATACTCAGTGACGTCCAGTACTGTGGTCCTCCCTTATCCATAGTTTTGATTTCTGCGGTTTCAGTTACCTGCAGTCAACCGTGGTCCAAAAGTATTAAATGAAAAATTCCAGAAATTAACAATTCATAAGTCTTAAATCATGCACTGTTCTGAATAGCGTGGTGAAATCTCGTGCAGTCCCACACCGTCCCTCCCAGGATGTGAATCATCTCTCAGTCCAGAGTGTCCACACTATGGATGCTCCCCACCAGTTAGTCACCAGATCATCAGATTGACTGTCATGGTATCACAATGCTTGTGTTCAAGTAAATCTTACTTTACTTAGTGGCCCTAAAGGGCAAGAGCAGTGGTTCTGGCAATTCAGATATGCCAAAGAGAAACTTTTATGAACTGCTTCCTTTAAGTGAAAAGGTGAAAGTTCTCAACTTAATAAGGGAAGAAAAAAAAAATCATATGCTGAGATTGCTAAGATCTGTGTTAAGAACGACTTCTATCTGTGAAATTGCCTAATTTATAAATTAAACTTTATCATGGGTATGTATGTATAGGAAAAAAAAAAACCAATATACACAGTGTTCAGTACTATCTGTGGTTTTAGTTAGCCATTGGAGGTCTAAGAATGAATTCTTTATGGATAAGGGGGGACTACTGTACCTCTTATGAGACTATCAAACTCCAGGCTTAATTACTGGGGTATATGCCACCACTATTTAGGTCTCCCATTTTCTCTAGATAAGGAGATCCCAGTTTTACCAACTACAATTATTTTTATACTATACTTTTTACAAATAAAACTACAGAAAATAAAATTTTATTTGAAACATACATAAAAAGGCAAGAGAAAGCATGACCATTATTAAATGTTAATACATTTTTGAAGTTCCAATTAGCCAAGGCAAAAAGAGAAAGCTGATGAATTAATACTATCTCATAAAAGGAAATGTACCACTTTGCCAGATGACATTTTTCTAAATTTTGATTTCTTAATACAATTGAGCAAAGTATAACATTTCAATAATATTAGCATCTCCCATGTTCTCTAACACTCTCACATGCATTCAAAATCTGTAAAATGGCAATCATAATAGTAATAGTAACTAATAGAAATTATCATTTTTTTAGTCAAAATAGTTAAATATTGCCAATTTTATATGGGATAATTCTATACCTGATTTATTGTATCTCCTTCCAGAATACCTTTACATCAACATAAGCAAATAAAAATATATGTTCTTTATTTTTTCTTTTCTTGCAAAAATAAAAAGATACCATATTTACTATATTGTGCCTTGCTTTTTAAAAACACTTAACATGTTTTATATATCAGTGGTTTCTCCTTGCCCCTCTGTTTTTAAAAAAAATAAGTATATAAGCGTTCCATTGTAAGAATGTAATATGAGTCCCAATTGATGAATTTTTCAAATTGGTGATATTTTTAAGATGACTATGAATATCATCGACCATTGCTATTATAAACAGTGTTTTAATGAATAAGACCAACATTATGGCCTATGCATGCAGATGTATGATTAAGAAACATTCTTAAAAAACAAAGATACATTCTCGGAAATGGAATTGCTGAGTCAAATGGTAAATGTATTTTCACTTTTAATAGTTAAGGCCACAGGGGCAGTTTGTGTTCCTGCCAAGCAATGAATGAGAACGCCATTTCCCTACAGCCTCACCAACATGATATATTGTTAAATGG
>NW_011888798.1:6875666-6877044 GCF_000151845.1 Pteropus vampyrus | reverse complement strand
AAGTTGAGTACTGCATAATTTCACTCATATGTAGGATATAAAACTGAAAGCCACAAGTGAACAAGACAAAGAGAGACTCATGGACATGGACAACAGTTTAGTGGTTACCAGAGGGACGGTGGGAGGGAGAAGGTAAATAAGGGCAAAAGGGGTCAAATATATGGTGATGGAAGGAAATTGAACTTTGAGTGATGTGGTGAACACACAATGCAATATTCATATGACATTATTGAACTGTACGCTTAAAGCATATAATTTTATTAACATCACCCCAATAAATTTAATTAAAAATTAATCTTATGCAACAATTAAAAAATAAAATAAAGTGACTAATCTATGAGACAAAAAAAAGTATGCTGTTGGTGCTTTTGAGATTATATTACACTTTTAAATTAATTTAAATTCTTATTTTTCTCCTTATAAATTATATCTTTTTTTTGTTGCAGTCGCAAATAGGATTTTTTCTTCTATACATTGCATAACTTATTTCTAGTATATATAAAATCTATCGATTTGTGTATATTATTTTTTACTCTGTTACCTTATTAAATTCTCTTACTGCTTGTAGTAGTTTTCAAGTTAATTTTATTTTCCAAGTATATAATCATATCATGTGCAGTGATAATTTTATCTCCTCCTTCCCATTTCATAGAAGCAATATATGAATATATTATCATTTTATAAAAATTAAGAACATTAGTATTTTAAAACACAAACAAGAACCTTTCCTAATTTCCCCAAACAACTATCTTTCCCAAATTTAACTACTGTTCATTTAAAGCATATTTCCATAGGTATGTATGTAAAACTACATGTCATTTTGTTTTTCTATTTTTATATTTGGAATGTACTTTACATGCTATTATTTTATATGGTTGTCTTAAAAAGTTTTAAACAATTGCAAACTTAGAAGTCACAAACATAGAACAAGGTACTTACTTTCTCGAATGATTTGAGAGAGGAAGTTACTGATCCAATCCTCCATAACCCTAAATACTTCGTGTAAAGTTCCTGCATACAGGAATGTTATCCAAATAGAATCGTCAAAAACAGATAATCAACCTCAATGCATTAAAACGTGTAATCTGAGACTTCTTTCTCATGTTGCCAGTTGTCCCAATAATGTTTTTTTTTTATGGCAAAAGGATCCACTTCAGTATCACATGTTGCATTTAGTTTTAATGTCTCTTTAGTCTCCTTGATCTTTCCTTGACTTTCATGACCTTGACAGTTTGGATGTTACTGGTGAAATATTTCATACAATGTCCCTCAATTTGGGTTGGTTTGATTTTTTTTTCATGATTAAATTCAGGTTACACACAGAAATACACTTTGATCATTTAATTAAGTTGCTGTGTGTAGGGCTTTTCCTTTTATA
>NW_011888798.1:6871972-6873721 GCF_000151845.1 Pteropus vampyrus | reverse complement strand
TGAATAATGCTGTTATGAACATCGGTGTGCAAATATCTTTTCAGATATGAGTTTTCAAGTCTTTGGGGTAAATACCCTGTAGAGGGATTGCTGGATCATATGATAGATCAATTCTTAGTTTTATGAGGAACCTCCATACTGTTTTCATAGTGGCTGTACCAATTTGCAGTCCCACCAGCAGTGTATGAGGGCTCCTATTTCTCTACATCCTCTCCAACATTTATTATTACTTGTCCTGTTGATTATAGCTGTTCTAACAGATGTGAGATGGGATCTCATTGTGGTTTTGATTTGCATTTCCTTAATAGATAGTGGTATTGAGCATCTTTTCATATATTTGTTGGCCATTTGTATGTCCTCGAGGAAGAAGTGTCTGTTCAGGTCCTCTGCCCATTTTTTGATTGGATCGTTTGTTTTTTTGTTGTTATTGAATCATATGAGTTTTTTGTATATTTTGGATATTAGGCTCTTATCAAAGGAATTGCTTGTAAATATATTTTCCCATTCGGATGAGTGTCTCTTTATCTTGTTGACAGTTACTTTTGCTGAGCAGAAGTTTTTTAGTTTGATGTAGTCCCATTCATTTATTTTAACTTTTACTTCCCTTGCTGTTGAGGTCAGATTCATAAAATTCTTCTTAAGACCAAGATCCTGGAGTTTTGTTCCTATGTTTTCTTCTATGCATTTTATCGTTTCAGGTCTTATATTCAGGTCCCTAATCCATTTTGAGTTAATTTTGGTGTGTGGTGATAGACAACAGTCCAGTTTCATTCTTTTGCAGGTGGCTTTCCAGTTTTTCTAGCACCATTTATTGAAGAGGCTTTCCTTTCTCCACTGTATGTTTTTGGCTTTTTTTGTCAAAAATTATTTGGGTTTACTTCTGGACTCTCGATTCTGTTCTGGTCCATGTGTCTGTTTTGCTTCCCAAACCATGCTGTTTTGATTACCGTCACTTTGTAGTATAATTTGAAGTTGGATAGAGTGATGCCTCCAGCCTCATTCTTTTTCCTAAAGATGGCTTTGGCAATTCAGGGTCTTTTGTGCTTCCATACAAATCTGATGACTTTTTGTTCTACTTCTTTAAAAAATGCCGATAGGATTTTGATGGGAATTGCATTAAATCTGTATAATGCTTTAGGTTATATGGTCATTTTAACTATGTTGATTCTTTCAATCTAAGACCACGGATTCCATTTCTTTGTATCTTTGATTTCTTTTAATAGGATCTTCTAGTTTTCATTATATAGGTCCTTCACGTGTTTCATTAGATTTATTCCTAAGTATTTTATTCTTTTTGTTTCAATTGCAAAAGGAATTATTTTTTCCATTTTTTCTGACACTTTGTTATTAGGGTATAGGAACGCTATGGATTTTTGAACACTGATTTTGTATCCAGAAACTTTACTGTATTTGCATATTGTTTCTAGTAGTGTTCTTGTGGAGTCTTTAGGGTTATCTATATAGAGAATCATGTCATCTGCAAATAGTGACAGTTTGACTTCTTTGTTTCTTATTTGGATGCCTTTTATATCTTTCTCTTGCCTGATTGCACTTGCTTGGACCTCCAATGTTATATTGATTAACAGTGGTGATAGTGGACAGACTTGCCTTGTTCCTGATCTTAGAGGGAAGGTTTTTAGTTTTTTGCCATTAAGTATAATGTTGGCTGAGTGATTGTCATATATTGCCTTTATTATATTAAGGCATTTTCCTTTTATGCCGATTTTGTTAAGTGTTTTGATCATAAAT
>NW_011888798.1:6870161-6871922 GCF_000151845.1 Pteropus vampyrus | reverse complement strand
TTTGATTTTTTTTTCATGATTAAATTCAGGTTACACACAGAAATACACTTTGATCATTTAATTAAGTTGCTGTGTGTAGGGCTTTTCCTTTTATAATCATAGAACAACATAGGTGTGAACTGAATGGGTCTACTTACATGTGGATTTTTTTCAATAAATACAGTCGTCTGACTCTTCATATCAAGAGTTCCAATCTGAGCATTCAATCAACCTGGACTTGAAACAGTGTTTTCGCATTCCCAGCCACAGTTTCCTTCCTGCGGGTTGAAGATACTGTTTTCGAACCAGGGTTAGTCCAATATGCAGATGTAGATGTGAAGGGCAGACTGCAGAGTCAAAAATTATACTTCAGGTTTTCTACTATGTGTGGGTTGTGGAGTTGGCGCCTCAACTCCCTGCCCACCTCATTGTTCAAAGGTCAATTGTAGTAAGCATTTTGTAAGGAGTTACATTGAAATCATGTAAGTATCCATTCTTCATGAAACTTTTTACTCATTTTTGTGTTTATTTATATCAGTTTGAACATGACTCTCTATGGTTATAATCCATTCCTATCATCTCTTTTGATGGTCAGATTGTCTCTAATTTGGCCAGTGAGGGCTTTATCAAGCTGACTTGGGTGTCCCTTTGTCTCATCTCCTGATGGTCATTGAATATTTGCTTGCTCTCTGACACAGCAAAATGTTTCAGACTTTTATTTTTTCTGCACATATACATATACATATTTACACATATGCATATAAGATTATATATTTACATGTTTTTCTCTATTCTATGTCCATCTGTATATTGAAAACCACAAGTTCACATTGATACTTGCATATTAAATACTAAATTACACACATTTAAATGTTCTCTCTTTCATTGTTGTAAACCCCTTTTTTGCTAGTGATAAAACCGTCTTTCATTATCCTTAATGTATTTAGTTATTTGATTAGTTTTCATGAGTGTAATCAATCTTCTATCTCCATCTACCGCCCCTCCTGCCCCCCCCACCCCAAGTTCATGTGAGTGTCCTCCTCAGCCTGTTTGGATGCTAAGATCCCACTGTGGGTCACTGCAGTTCCTCCTTTCCCTGGTGTGGGTCCTTATCTTGCTCTGCCTCAATTAATGACTTAAAACTGAGTTGTACAGAAAGGGGAAGGGGAACAAAAAGTAGAGCTAGATATCTTTAAAAAGATTTTTTTATTATAAAATAACTCAAACATCAATTTTGAAATCAAAATCAGTTTTGGTTTCCATTTGCTTATCATTTTTCTTAATGCATGTATTGGAAAACTTTCATTGTGAGTATACATCGTACATCTACTTTATTCTTTTTAAATTACCTTGATGAATTCTCTAATATGGCTGTACTGCAGCTTATCAATAGAGGAATGGTAAAATATACACCTTATTTCTTGAATTTTCCAGTGTTATAAACAATAGATATAATTTACATATTGCCTCTTCATGTGTATTTTCCTGTGGAATATGGAAAGTAGAATCTCTAGATTGAAGGGTATTATTATTATTATTATTATTATTATTATTATTATTATTATGAGATTGTCTCCGATTTTGGCAACAGGGAAAGCAATATTTGATGATATATTCTATTGAGACTGATATGGCTAGACCATGGGATGGGAGAGTGTTTCCCTCTAGTCATCTTAAGGTTTGGTGGGGAAATAGTATTATGGAAAAACAAATAATTATAAAGCATTAGCTCATATTCTGCTCCCCCTGAATCGCTCAATATTTTTGTGAACTCAGATGTGT
>NW_011888798.1:6863086-6866966 GCF_000151845.1 Pteropus vampyrus | reverse complement strand
TTCTTGTTTTTGGAGATAGGCCTGTAATGATATGAACTTTCCTCTTATGACCGCTTTTGCCATTCTCCAAAGTTTTGATATGTTGTACTATCATTATCATTCGTTTCTATGTATCTCTTGACCTCTCTTTTTATTTCTTCTCTGACCCAGTTATTCTTCAGTAGTATGTTGTTTAATCTCCATGTATATGTGGTTCTTCTTGATGTCTTTTACAGTTGATCTCTAGTTTCAAATCATTATGATCAGAGAATACAGTTGGTATGATTTTAACCTTCTTATATTTATTGAGGCTATCTCTGTGTCCCAGTATGTGGTCGATTCTTGAGACTGTTCCATGTGCACTAGAGAAGAATGTATAAGCAGCTGTTTTGGAATTGAAGGCTCTGTAAATGTCAATTATGTCCAGATGGTCGAATGTGTCATTTAAGGATGTTATTTCATTATTGGTTTTCTGTTTGGATGATCTGTCCATATCTAACAGTGGGATATTTAGGTCCCCTACTATGATAGTGTTTTGGTCTGTTTCTCCCTTTAGTTCTGTTAGTCATTGCTTTATATATTTTGTGGCTCCCCGACTAGAAGTGTAGATATTAATAAGTGTCATGTCTTTTTGGTGCATGATTTCTTTTATCACTAAGAAGTCCCTCAGTGTCTTTCTTTACATTTTTTTATTTTGAAGTCTATTTCATCCACTATTAGAGCCACTACTTCCACTTTTCTCTGAATGCCATTTGCTTGAAATATTATTTTCTTTCCACCCTTTCACTTTGAGTCTATATTTGCCTTTGGAGCTGAGATGTGTCTCCTGGAGGCAGCATATGCTTGGGTTTTGTTTTGTGATCCAATCTGCAACTCTGTGCTTTTTTATTGATGAGTTCAGTCCATTTACATTTAGGGTGATTATTGAAATATGAGGTCTTCTTATAGACATTTTTTTTTACCTTTTGCTTTCTGGTAGCTCGATGTTTCCATTGCTTCCTTGTCCTTGTGTTTCTGTCTTCTTTATTTTGGTTGGCTTTTGTGAGTTTTTTCTTTGGTCTTTCTTGTTTTATGTTATATACTTCAATTCTGAATCTTTGGCGTGTGGTTACCATTACGAATATGTATTGGATAGTTATATATATACTGTCATCCATTTTGTTACGCACGTGCCTTATCTCCATTCCCCTTTCCAAATTTGGATCTTTGAAACTTCCCCTTTTCAGTCATTGTTATCTCAGTTTTTCCCTATGTATGGTAAACGTTCATTACTGTCTTGCTATAGCAAATCTCTTCTTATTTTAAGTTTATAATGCCCTGTTCCTAGTAAGGGATTGCTCTCTTCTGCTTTTATCAGCCTGCTAGTCATCTTACTCCTAATTATATATATATGTTTTTTGTAATTTTGTTTTAGGTGAGCTGATCCCTTTCAGTATTTCCTGTATGCAGATCTTGTAGTTGAGATTTCCCTCAATTTTTGTATGTCTAGAAAGGTCTTTATTTCTCTTTCATATCTAAAGGAGAGTTTAGCTGGATACATTATTCTTGGCTGGTATTTCCTTTCATTTAGTAGTTTGAATATTTGATTCCACTCCTTTCTGGTTTGTAAGGTTCATGCTGAAAAGTATGAAGATAATCTAATGGGTTTTCCTTTATAGGTTACTGTCTTCTTTTCCCTGGCTGCCCTGAGAATTCTGTCTGTCGTTGACTTTCGATAATTTTAATACAATGTGTCTTGGTAAAGGCCTTTTTGGGTTGAGACAATTGGGTGTTTTCTTGACTTCTTGAATTCCAAGCTCCAGCTCATTCCTTAGATTTGGGAAATTCTCGTCCATTATTTATCTGAAAATGTTTTCTAGTCCTTGCTCTTTTTCCTCGCCTTTGATAATGCCCATTATTCTTATGTTTCCTCTCCTGATGGTGTCAGCTAGTTTTTGTATTTCTCTTTCATTATTTTTCACTTTGGTTTGTCTCTTCTTCCTTTTGATTTATTTCTAGATTTCTGTCTTTGATATCACTGATCCTTTCCTCCATTTGGTCAACTCTATTTCCCAACCTTGTTATTTCATTTTTCAACTCTTGCAGTGTGTTCTTTACCTCCAGAAGGTCTATTCAGTTCTTTTGTGGGTTTCAATCTCATTGATAAAGAACTCATTTTGCTCATCTAGTTGTTTTTTCAATTCCTGAAATTGTTAATATGATTCATTTTGGATCTCACTGAGTTTTTTCAGAAGTACCATCCTAAATTTTCTGTTATTTAAGTTGCATATTTCTATGTCTGTAGCTTATTTTCTGGAGATTTTTCTCTTTCTTTCTGAGATGCCTTGTCACCTTGGTTGTTCATGGTGTTTAATGGACTATTTTTTCACCTGGGCATTAATGGAAGTGTTTTCTGCTTTTTTTCCCAGAAAGAAGATTTATTATATAATGGTCCCTAGCTTGTTGCAAATAAGGTGTTTTTCTTTTGATTTCCAGTAGGTGGCGTCTCAGCCTCTTGAATCTCTGCTTTATATAAAGTCTTAATAATGTCTTTTTTTTTCTCTCGCAGATGTTTAATCACGCTCGCTACCCTTAGTCTCAGTTTTTGTCGGTGTTAGCAACAGTTTCAGTAGTGTTTCTTCATGTTCCCTTGGGGCTTCGTGGTGATCAGTCTCAGAGGGCATGGGGGGTGGGGACCTCTGGGTTGGGGTATGGGGGCTGCGGCTCAGCCTAGGTTTTGCAACTGCGGCTGGTAAAAATCAACTGTTGTTTCACTGTCGTCCTCGCTTTCCTGCTGACTCAGATTTTCTGCCTTCTCCCCTGATGCCTGGGCACTGCCGCTGGCTGTGTGGAGCTTACAGCACTCCCAGGCAGAGCTGTTCAGGGAAGTTGCCGCATCTTCTCTCCCCCACGCCCCCGTTCTCCTACAGAGGTTACAGCTGCAAGAGACAGCTTCTTTGTTTTTCTCAGTTCACTGCCTGACAGCTGGGGTTCTGAACCGTGGTAGCTCTTATGAGCAGATCCCATGCGCAGATGTGCTGGTGTGCAGTTTGGGTGTTTTTTGTTGAGTTTTAGATGTTCAGCTTATTGTTGTTTTAAGAAGAGAGATCTGGGAACATCTCTCACTCCATCATTTTTTTTGAAAGGTATTATTAGTATTTTATTTTAATCAGCATTTTTACCAAATTTTTTAACTGTTTATGTTTTCCTTACTGATTTGAATGAACTTCTGTTTATTAAGAATATTAAGACTTTGTTTCATATGTTACAACTCTTTATTTTTTAGTTTGCTGGTTGTTTTTTATTGTTTTATGGTGTCTTTAAGATAGACATATTTAATTTTAAGAGGATTAATTTATTCATCTTTTTATATAAGTCTCATTAATTTTTGAGTTTTGTTAGCAATTTCTGGGTTTTTTAAAATAGCTTTTCTTTTCTGATATTTTTAACTGAGATATAACTTACATAAATAAAATGTCTTGAGTGTAGTGTTCTATCATGAGTGTAGTATTCAATAAATCAAAATGCAGATTGGTCTTGGTAAAAGAAAAATTTCCACAGACAATTTAATAGTAGGTTTTTATTCAGAGATTCATGAATTGGGCAGCATCAAATCTGGCAGATAGAAGGGAGCTCTGAAGAGCTGCACCAGACGAGAGATTTTTAAAAACCAAAATGAGCAGGACAAAGATACTGTACTGGGCCTTTGTCGATTAGTTGCAGTGGAGCAGGGTTAGGCAACTTGTGCTAAGCAAGGGAGTAGTGATAGGTCAAGGTAGGCCTTCCTTTCCTGGGAGAACTGAGTACAGAAACAACTTTTGGTTTGCTGGTGCAGACTTAGCATGAGCAACTCCATCTTGGGCCTACTTTAGGTATCTTAACAGTCTATTCTTTAGATACTTAATACATATAAATTTTTTTT
>NW_011888798.1:6859688-6863036 GCF_000151845.1 Pteropus vampyrus | reverse complement strand
TTTTTTTTATTGTAAGAGGTTAGAATCTAATTTTTTTTCAAATGTATAGCCAATTGTTTTAATACCCATTACCTTTGAAATGACACTCTTTACTATTCTTGACTTCAGTATGACTTCTTGGGGTCAGATGCACAATTACCTAACATTACCTAACATGAGAGCTGACAGACAACTAGTCCCATCAATTATTTAGTGGAAGCATATTTTCTGGATAGATGTAATTCATCAACACTATTATAGTTGCTGTTTGCTTCTCTGTAGTGTCCTAGCCTATTTTATATATAGTCTATATATTCTACTTTAAATATATTCTAAATATAAAATGACTACATATATTTAGGGCAGTGCTTAAAATCCTTCCACAGCAACCTGGTTATGCAATAAATCATTAAGAAATAGCTGTCAGGGACTGTGAGCTATTAGTAAAACTATGACTTGTACTAAATAAATGATTGACCTATGTCAAATAATTTGAATTGGCTTGAATTGCCAATTTTTTTAACTCCTGAAAAAAAATTGGGATGCTAGACTTCCCACAAGAAGTATGTTACTTGTTAATTAAGTTATGGCATGTTCCCTTGGAAGAACTTGTCAATTTTCCCTCGGTGCATCCTTTTGAGGTTAGCAGCGAGTAGAAAGCTCTGTCCCCATGAGAGAGGTGGTGTGAATAGGTGGTGTTAGTTGTTTGGGGAAGGATGTGACACATATAGTAATGACAGACAAGTGTTTACTCTGACTTGTTTATCCTTTCCTGAGCCACCTGGCTAGGATTAATTATTTCCTCTTAGAATGCTTAAAGCTTCTCTCTTAGAATGTTGATCACATATGGATTTGCACTATTATTCAGAGACATGCTGGTTCACTATTATTCAGAGACACAGCCTGTGAAAATGTTTCTCCTGGGGACAGAAACCATGACTTAATCATCTCTGTAGGTACCACTGTGTCTGGACCACTGCTTTAGCATTTGGGAAGTGCAATGATTAAGCCATCTGGATCTCCAGAAGATGAGCAGGGAAAGTGTGAGAGCTTCTAAGCACTGATTGTGCTTCTATACCCCTGTAGAAGGATGTGGCCTATTTGATCCTGAACATACTGAATCTGAAACCTTTTAAACAAGAGTAAGTTCTTGTGGACTGTGAGTGGAAGCCCCATGTTAAAAAGGCAGTGGAGAGACATGTATTCAGAGTTTTCTCCGCTCAGGAGGCCCAGCCAGGTCAGAGAGTGTTACCAGCTGCCTTGTGCTCATTCTTGAGTAAGGCTTTGGGGAAAGGCTCTACAAGATAGGCTGCATCTGCTTTGGCTCCATATGGCTGCCCAACTCCCCTTAATGTCAGTCTCCTCAGTTAAAACCATTAGGAAATTCAGGTTGATGCATATGGTCTTTCCCTGCCAACCTCTAATTAGCATACAAGGCCAAAAGGAAAATTTAAAGCGCTGGGGTAAGGGAGAGAGAGCAGGGAGGGGAAATGAAGTGTTCCAAATGGTTCTGTAGGAAAAACTAGGTGGATATTTAGATTGTCTATTTTCTCTTCTTATTTTATTAGATGCCTTTGATTTTGTAAATTAGAAAGAAAAAACTGAACAAATATAAACCTTATATTTGGTATACAGGTGGCAAGTGAAAAATATACTCAGAGCAGCTCTTAGTTTTCAAACCAGGTGATTGACACACAAGACAAATTTTAGTCATGAGTAAAGTTTCCACATGTGACCTGCTGTGTGTAAACACCAGAAGACACCACACCGTGACCTATCAGTATTGTGATTTTAGCTGCTAAGACTTCAGATTTGCCATTAGTAAACTCCATGTCTTTAGGTGAGTAACTCAAACTCCCCAGGACTCTGTCCAAAGGAAAGCTTGAATTAGGATCTTTCATTTTATTTATCTGCCTCCTAATGATCAAACATAGTGCAAAGCTAGTAGGAGAGCATGATGAATAAAACACAGGAGGAAGCTCTTGACCAGGAGGAAGCTCTAACTATATGCAGAACCAAGTCCAAAAAAAAATTATACGATTATTTTTATCTTTAAAATTCTATGACTTTATGAAGGAAATAAAATATATGAAAGTAGTTTGAAGTAAAAAACACACATACGTGAGATCATGCAGTTATTTGTCTTTCTGTGTCTGGCTTATTTAATTTACATAATGTCCTCCACTTTCATCCTTGTTGTTGCAAATATCAGGATTATCTACACAGCGGAATTCTTTATCCATTAATCCATTGATAGACACTTGGATTGTTTCCATATCTTAGGTGTTGTGAATCATGCTGTAATGAATATGAGAGTACAGATATCTCTTTTAGATACTGATTTTATTTCCTTTGAATATATACTCAGATATGAGGATGCTGGACAATATGGTAGTTCTATTTTTAATTTTTTAAGGAAACTTCATACTGTTTTCCACAATGGCTGTACCATTTTACATTCCTACCACACCCTCAAGAACCTAAAAATATTAAACTTATAGAACCAGAGACTAGAATGGCAGTTTGCAGTGGGAGAAATGGGGAGATGTTGGTAAAGGGCTACAAACTTTCAATTATAAGATGAATAACTTCTGAGGGTTTAAAGCACAGAATGGCAATTATAATTAATAATACTCTATTAAATTCTTAAGATTTGTTAAGAGAGTGGATCTTACATTTTCTCACCACACACACACACATTCATACACACACTCACAGTAACTGTATGAGATGATGGATGTACTAACCTAATTGTGCTAATCATTTCACAATGTATATGTATATTAAATCATCACATTGTACATTTTTGGAAAATCATGTGGTATAATCTAAATACATACAATTTTTATTTTTAAATCATAACTCAATATAATTGAAAGAAAACATTTTTAAAAACTAGAGTTCCAAATATACTCCCTTGAATAAAACTATCTCTCATGGCAGAAAAGATCACGTATGATCTTGTTGTGAGTATGGATTAGTAATGTTGGAAGACAATTTGACAATTTCTATCCAAATGCTAAAATTGAATATACTTTGCAACTTAGCCATTCAAATTATATTCATCAATTCTTCAAAATCAAGGTACACACCGAGATGAATGTATAAGGCTGTTCAGTGTAGCCTTTTTATGATAGCAAGAAATATAAATGGTCTAAATTCCAATAGATAGAGGAAGAGTTAAAATGCTGACCATTGAAAATCTGGTAAATCTAGAGATATAATTGTAAAAATGCTTCAAAACATATTGTTATGTTTAATAAAATAAACAGCCAGTCACAGAATAATACATAGTTCTTGACTTAACTGAAATGAAAGGAAACTATACATGTGTCTACATACAATAAACTACATCCTGTGATTACCTGG
>NW_011888798.1:6851946-6859118 GCF_000151845.1 Pteropus vampyrus | reverse complement strand
GTCCCAGGAAACTGATGACTGTTCGCAGTATCGCCCTTACACTTGAACAAGACGTGTCTCTGCTCTGAGCCTTCTGTTGGAGGCCCACATATCAACAGGTCCCTGAGAAACCAAATTTTTTTACCCCAAATCCTTAAAAGAATAGTTGATTGTGAAAAGTTTTGGGGTTGAGTGACTGCCTATTTTGGAGCCAAACACTAATTTGGAGTTGAGGAAGCTTTGGATTTGAGGAGCACTTTGATAAGAGAAAAGGCAAATTAATTTGTCCAATCTTCCCCCTCTGATGATGGCATGAATGCATTGGATTTTTCCTACTGAAATGTCTTTTCCTTGTAGTGTATAGCATCTTTTCTTGTTTCTCTTTGTGTTCTAGTTTGGGGTTCAGAAGGGACACATGAATTAGCACTGAATCCACCACACTTCAGAACATTTTGTAATATTAAAAAATTCAAATATTTCATACGCACATGCCTATATATATGAATTTAAATTATACGATGTATTTTTATAATCAAAAGAAAGAAAACTACATGTGAGTTACTAACCATAGTGACATGTCAATAAAATATAAGAAAAATTAATTATAAGTTAGAAACAAAATGACTTTAAAGAGCAGCAGATAATAAGTGCTAAAACTAATTTTTAAAAAGAATGTTTTATGGCTATTATAGTTTAAGGTATAGTCCTGTTTGAAGAGATATTTGAACAAATCTAATAACATTATTTGCAATTTTCATTGTAAATATCTCAAAATTGAAATATTTAAAATAAAGAAAACTTAAGAAAGGTGGAATAGCTCTAGATATTACTTTAAATAATGGCCAAAACTGTAAAATAAGTGACAGAAATTTTTATGATGAAATTAAATATACCCTTTTCTGTGATAATGATAAATTTTCATATGTAAATAAATTATATTTGAACATGATCTCTAAAATTCTTTGGTTATATCTGAATTTAAGCATTGCTTTAAGCATTTTGTTGAAAATACCAGTTGCTCTTGCCTCAGCAAAGCAAAGTTTCTTAAGATTAAAATTCATAAAAAGTACCTAAGAACAACAATCACTCAGGAATTTAACCTAATTTGGCAATGCTGTCAATAAAACAAAAATCATGTGAAAAGCTTGATAATAACAACATAATTAGTATGTTTCCTAAAATTAAGTCAAGAAAAATAAATTCTATGGAATAAACACATGATAATTTATGGATTATGTATGTCTTCATTTTATTACTCACCCTAGCATCACCAACCCTTTGACAGACAACCAGGTGGCTCAGCTTTAATATTTTGCTGACATTCAGTTAAATCAAAACCGTAGCTTTCCAATTCCTCTTTAAATGTTGTAGTAATGAAGGTATTTTTGTCAAAATAGGAGAACAGAACATATTTTATTTAACAATTTGTAGCACGAAATATAACTTTGAAATAATTAGACATATGCCATGTGGTTCTCCATTTGTATTCTTATCCTGAGCCTTGCAAATGTTAAGGACAGGCTGGTATATTGTGATTACATGAGTGACCTTCTTCTATATTTCATGAACAAGGAACATACATGTTATAGGACTTATCGCAGGGGAAATGGAGTCTGATGGGAGTGAAGAGTGAAGGAAAAGGATCCAGACAACTGCGTTGCTTGTTTTTCTGCACAAGCATCATGATGTTTTAAGCCCCATAGGCCTGACTCATGATATTCCTTCTACCAGAAATCTCCTCTCGTCTATATTCACTTATATGCTTCCTATTCCTTCTTTGTGTGCCAGTGTTATGGGTTGAATTGTATATCCCAAAAAGATATATGAGGTCCTAACCCTGGATATGTGTGAAGGTTACCTTCTTTGGAAATAAAGCCTCTGTATATGTAATCAAGGTAAGACAAAATCATATTGATTTAGGGTAGGCCCTAAATTCAATGACTGGGGTCTTTATAAGAAGGTCATGAAGACGCAGAGAAATGGCGAATAAGGCCATGTGGTAGTGGAGGCAGAGAGTAGAGTTACGCTGTCAGAAGCCAAGAGATACCAGGATCCACCAGAAGCAGGATAAGCAAGGAAGGATTCTTCCCTACAGCCTGAAGAGGGAGCATGGCTCTGAGAACACCTTAATATCAGACTTCTAGCCTCCAGAACCGCAGGGTAATACATTTCTGTTGTTTTAAGCTACCCAGTTTACAATGCTTTGTTATAGCCACCCTAGGAAATTGATACAAACATCATGGTATTTTAAGCCTGTGGGCCGGACTCCTGAGGTTCTTTCTACCAGAAATACTCTCTCATCTTTTGTCCTTCGTGTTCTACTCACTGCTTCCAAGTGGTCTTTGTTGAGAGCCCAGGGCAAGTTTGGCTTTATGCTCTCAGAGGAACTGAGTTAAAAGTAGCATGATGTTGCTTCTTTGAACCTTGCACAATATTGTTGTTTTCTCCCTGTAATTAGGAGGAACTGTGTGCAGTCTTGTAGTTGCAGCAAGTCCTCCTGATTTGTTCCCGGTATCAAACTGTCCAACAAATCAGATTGACATAACCATGGTTGATTCCTTCCAATTCTACCCTTTTTGAAGCTGGCAACCTTGGCCAGCAGCTGCTCATGGTCTAAGGACAGTTATTTTGACACTCATTCATCTGGACAATAGAGACTTTAGGCTCTGCAGATGGGTCCACCAGATTAGGGGTCCCCAAACCCTGGGCCATACAGCAGGAGGTGAGCGGTGGGGCAAGTGAGTGAAGCTTCATCTGTATTTGCAGCTGCTCCCCAGCGCTAGTATCACCACCTCAGCTCCACCTCAGATCATCAGGAATTAGATTCTCATAGGAGCACTGGTCTCTGGTGCCAAAAAGGTTGTGGACTGCTGCACTAGGTGCATGGCTCTGCTTCTCTGAGCCCCAGAGTCTGAAGTTTCAAGTGCTGCTTACCTGGCGTTTATTTCAGGAGCAGTATTTTCAAAAAGTCCCTGGAGTCAGCAGCTGCTTATGTGGATAACATTAGGTGTAATCATCCACTTATGTTCTCAGATTAAGAGTTGATTAGGCCAATTGTATCCAGATCTTTTTTCTCTATGAACAATAGAAGATACAGAACATGTTTTTGAAAAATCTAGTCTAAAATATGAGGAAAATACACTGTTTTTATTTTTCCTGGAAAGGAGAAAATAGATTTGGACTCAGCTTGTGAGTTATATTTTATATCTCCCTGGGTTTCAATAGAAAACCTACTGTAGCAGTATTTTAATCTGGAGGGAAGGAGTTTGCCCTCTCGACAAATCACCACCCTTCTCGGTAAAACACTTGAGCTTGAATATGCAAATGATCCACTAGTAGAAATTATCATTAGTCATTTTTTTACAAAGAAATAATTGAAGAACATTGTGTATATGACAGACAGCATTAACATTCATCAAGTTTCAATTCTTTGAATCTGACAGCTTGTCAAAAAGCAGATGTCTGATTTCGTGGCCCTGCTGGTGAAACATTGGACTCTTTCTCTTGGTGCACAACTTAGTCACCTTCTATAATTTGCTTTGAAATGAACAAGATCTGGCATGGTATGTCGTCTGTTTAATGAGCAATATTACAAACAAGATGAAAAGAAATGGCTATAAAGCTAATGTTTTTGCAAATCGAATTTGGCAAGATACTATCACAGGCAATTAATGAGCTTACCAGATATATTATCAGGACTGATCAGCAAACTCAGGAATGGCATAGTTTTCTTTACAAGCCTTAGTAAATGTATAGGAGAGTTTGTTATTCAAACACTAATAGTTACAGAGAATTTAGGGCATTCAAGCAAGAGATCATGTGGTTCAACTTAGGAGCAAGTGAAAGGACATCATTATTCAGTGTAACTTTTATTGTTAATTTTGATTTGGGGGATAAAGTTGTGATAGAATTGGAAAATCTGCAAATTTGAACAGTTTTACTATTACTACTAATGTTAGTAGCAGTTACCATTTATTGAGTGGTTACTATATGGCAGCCATTGCACTTAGTGCTTTTCATTTAATACTCAGTGATACAAGGAGATAAGTAATACTGTTATTTCCATTTTCAAATAAGTAACATGAGGGTTTTAACATTAACTTGCCCAAGATCAACAGCTACAAAGGGCAGAGCCAGAATTCAATCTCATTTAGATGTTCTGGCTAACTCTGGCCCAAGACATCGAAGGTCCTATTTAAAAAGCAAATGTTTGAGAGGCATAAGCCATTGCCACTCAAAGACATACCAAGTCAGAGTACATCATAGAAATGTAAGTTGAAAGATGGTTAGAGAATGAAGAGTTTGGGTGTGAATGCAGTGACACAGGTTTGGAGCCTGAGTCCCTGATTATCAGGCCTGCTGGACTGCCATAGAATGAAGAGTTGAAGATGTTTGGATGAGATGAACTACTTAGGCCAGAAGATGGGGATGGTAAACAAACAAACAAACAAACAAACAAAAAACAAAAAAAAACTTTGTCTAGCCTTATTCTAAGTGAATGTGTCCAAAAATGTAATGCTGAATGTGATCTCCGGGAGTTCTCATCTATACCATGGTCATAATAACCAACTACATATCAATGACTCATAAACTTACATCTATTTTCTGGTCCTTTAATTTGAGCACTATTCCTTGATTTCTGATACATAACAACTTCAAAAGCTCGATGGTTTACAATAATGGTCACAGGTCTGCAAATCAGTTCTTCACCAAGATTGTGTTCAGCTGGGTCAGGCCAGACCCAGGCTTCCCATCGCATTCGGGTCAGCTCCTCATGTCTTCATCCTGAGGCTTAGACTTGAAGGCCGGTAGCTACCTGAAATACTCTTCTAATGAAGATCAAAAGAGCACAAGCCAAACATGAAAGCATATTTAAAGTCTCTGCTTATACCTTGTCCACTGATATTATACAGAACAAAGAAAGTTACATGGCCAAGGCCATGATCAATGGGAGAAATATACTCCTCCTGCTGGTGAGAGTCACTGCAAAGTTGCATGGCAAAGGATGTGGGTAAAATCCTATTACAGGGGAGTGAAAAATTGGGAACAGTAATCCAACCTGCCACAGAGCTCTAGCTTCATCTATCTAGCTGCCTACTAGAGACAAATGCATTTGGATACCTCTAAGGTACTTTAAATTCAACATGAACAAAACTGAACTTCTGATTCATCTTCTTCTTACCCCAAACATGCACATACAAACCATTCCTCCTCTATTGTTTTCTGTCATGGTCAATGGCACCATCATCTATCCGCCCACATGTCTAAGCCAAACTCCAGAAGTCATCCTTGGCATTCGTCTCTCCATCACCCCTCCCTAACTAATCAGTCACTAAGTCCTATTGATTTATCTCCTATTGATTTATTTCTGAGTCCATCCACTTATTTCCATTTCTAATACAATCCTTTGCCAGAGCTGCCATCTCCTTTTGCCTGAGCTATTACAGTTTATACTAACTGGACTCTTCAAATCCGTTCTCACCCACTTCAATCATATCCTTTGCATTATACACAGCATGATTGTTTAAAAATACATATCATCTTATTCTTTTGCTTAAAGCCCTTTAGTTGCTTCTCATTTTCCTCATGACAGCTATCAAAGTCCTTAACATGGCATGATTCAATCAGTTCCTAACTCTGCTGCCCCATTCTATGCCACTGTCCATCCCTGCTCCCTTTACTCAAGTACCTGTACTCATATCAGTTCCTTGATGGCTCTCTACTCCTATGACCCAGGGCCTTTTCCCATGCTGTTCTCTCTCCTAGGGAACCTCTTAAGCACATCATTTGCCTATTTAACTTTGATTCAGCCTCATGGCTCAAATGTCATTTCCTCAGAGAACCTTCCCCTGGCCATGAAATCTAGGACGAACTCCTTGTTGTTTACTTTCTTGGCCCTCATCACAGTTTTTACCATTATGTGATTCCATAGAAAGTAAACTCATGCTAGAAGGAACTTCTTGAAGGAAATTGGTTACAAAGGTGCTGGACATGCGGGAAGCAACTATTGAAAGCCACTGCTATCCATGGGGCTGGATGAATGATGTGAAGAGAGAATGTTATCAGAAACCAAGAGCTGGGGATGCATGGTGGACCCTGGAATTTTGTGGGAGCAATCATATAGTGGGAGATAGAGCTACAGCCAAGGCTGTTCAGAGGAGACTAGTGAGGAAGGAGAAATATCTTGGGACTTTTCTCTTTCCACCCTCTATCCTGACAGTGATGCTTTCTGTTGGCTAAACCACCCAGGAAGCCAGAAGGCAAAGAAAATGAAGCAGATCAGGGAAGAGCAGGAAATAGCTCTGAGAACAAACAAGCATAAGCCCATTACTGGTAAGTTACATATTTGTTTATGTGGTTATTTGTATACTACTTGTTTCCCATACTAGACTGAGCTCCTTGAGTGAGAACTGTGTTAATTTTGCTTATTTGATTCCTCAGTGCTTTTCATAGGGACTAACACTGGTTCTCAATACTTAGTGAATGAATGAATGAATGAATGAAATTTAATAATGCCTAATAACAGAGAAAAAATGATCCGTTAACATTTTGGCAGGCTACTTGAGAATGGGCATACTTTCTCTCCTCCATCTCTTCCCTTATCCCAATCTACTTCCTTTTCCAGAAATTTCCAATTAGGGATTACCATATTAATTTGGAGGTGTGTTGTTGAAAGAATTCACTAAAGAAAAGAGGACCGTGATGCTAATTGTCTACACTCTCAAACACACACACACACACACACACACACACACACACACACACACACACACACACACAGACAGTTTCTTTATCTTTCCTTAGCCCCAGGAGCAAGGCCCTGAGGAGGGTCTTTTGTAGTTTGCAGAGCCTTTTCCTGTCACAGCAGAATCTGTGAAAAACTAGTCAGATGCCAGGTTCCTGTTTTCCAAGACGAATATTAAATAATGGCTTCCGGTCCTCTGAATGTAAAATGCAAGATGTAAAATAAAATAAAAATAAAAGTGCTTGTAGTTTTAACCATCTCACAAAATGATTGAAACAAGTTATTTGTAAATGTGTTTTTGGCCCTATTTATAGAATTTGTCATGAAGGTATTTTAACCGTTTGGGAGGAATATCGATATTTTGAGTAAGCTGTCTTTTAGAATTACGACTTCAAGAAGAGATTATTGTAACCATTCTCATGGATGTAAGTGGTGGTGGCAGAATTGG
>NW_011888798.1:6846384-6851896 GCF_000151845.1 Pteropus vampyrus | reverse complement strand
GTTACATATTTGTTTATGTGGTTATTTGTATACTACTTGTTTCCCATACTAGACTGAGCTCCTTGAGTGAGAACTGTGTTAATTTTGCTTATTTGATTCCTCAGTGCTTTTCATAGGGACTAACACTGGTTCTCAATACTTAGTGAATGAATGAATGAATGAATGAAATTTAATAATGCCTAATAACAGAGAAAAAATGATCCGTTAACATTTTGGCAGGCTACTTGAGAATGGGCATACTTTCTCTCCTCCATCTCTTCCCTTATCCCAATCTACTTCCTTTTCCAGAAATTTCCAATTAGGGATTACCATATTAATTTGGAGGTGTGTTGTTGAAAGAATTCACTAAAGAAAAGAGGACCGTGATGCTAATTGTCTACACTCTCAAACACACACACACACACACACACACACACACACACACACACACACACACACACACAGACAGTTTCTTTATCTTTCCTTAGCCCCAGGAGCAAGGCCCTGAGGAGGGTCTTTTGTAGTTTGCAGAGCCTTTTCCTGTCACAGCAGAATCTGTGAAAAACTAGTCAGATGCCAGGTTCCTGTTTTCCAAGACGAATATTAAATAATGGCTTCCGGTCCTCTGAATGTAAAATGCAAGATGTAAAATAAAATAAAAATAAAAGTGCTTGTAGTTTTAACCATCTCACAAAATGATTGAAACAAGTTATTTGTAAATGTGTTTTTGGCCCTATTTATAGAATTTGTCATGAAGGTATTTTAACCGTTTGGGAGGAATATCGATATTTTGAGTAAGCTGTCTTTTAGAATTACGACTTCAAGAAGAGATTATTGTAACCATTCTCATGGATGTAAGTGGTGGTGGCAGAATTGGAGAAAGTGAGATACTTCCAGGAGTCCTTCCCAATTAATTCTACCTGTTGTGTAAAATTGGAGAAAAAAGTCTCAGGACCCTGTATGTTGGCATTAGGAAGAGAGTAAGGCAGGCAAAGACCAGGCTCCCTGGGCCCATGAAGTCCTCTTCTTTCTGTGTTCTTTCCGTGATACCCTTTGTGACCAGTGTGGGTGAGACAATGGTGTTCTGCAGCCATTCCAGTTGCTTTCCCACATTTTCTAGCATCCTCACAGGGTTGTCTGATTGGTTCTGGCTAATAGGCTGTGGAGGAATGATGTGTTTCATTTCCAGGCCAAGGCATAGAAGAGCTGCCACAGTGCCTGAATTGGAGTCATGTTGAGATGTATAGCTTGGGTTGCTGAGTCGCACATGGAAGAATGTTACTCTAAAGAGTTATATGGATCCAAAGCAAACTTTTTGTGAGCAAGAAAGAAACCTCTGTTATATTAAACTGCTGAGATTTTTGAGATTTTTGTTACTGCAGCATAGGCTAGCCTATTCTCCTATTCTGATGAATAACATGTGGATATAATGCAGGCTGGAAGGCTTCTAAAACCCTACTTTGTTTTTACTGGTTTGCCTTCTCTCTTTTTTCTCTCTTCCAAGAGTGTGACAAGTACATTGGGGTAAAAAATAACAAAGTCTAAAAATTGAGCTAAGTTGGAATTTGATTGTGACAGTCTTTGTCCCCAGTATATTGACCTAGGTTTCTCTCTGTCATGTGATACAACACGAAGATCTGCGACTCAGGAGGAGAGCCCGACTGAGACTCGAGTCTGCAGGAACCTTGATCTAGGACTTTCCAGTCTTCAGAACTGTCAAAGTAAATGTCTGTTATTTAAGCCACTCAGTTTATGGTATTTTGTTACAGTAGTCTGAACAGGTTAAAACAACCTTCAATAAAGAAACTTCATGAATCTTGTCTCATGAAGACCCCTTGAGATTTGTAAAACAAGGATCATTATTCCAGTCTCTGAGATGAGAAATCTGAGTCACATGTGAAGCCAAGACCAGAACTCAGTTTTCCTAGATGATAGTCCAATGTCGCTCCCGATACATTCAGGAACCTAAATTTTACTAAATCCTAGGCCCTGAGAATTTGGAAACTTTTTAGAGTGACAACTGCAGCTGCTGCCATTTCGCAGCATAAAGCGGCATTATCAGTGATGCAGGAGGAAAAGCCCACCCTCCGACAGCATGAGGAGAGTCAGCTCCAGGGAAAATAATTAATCCTTCAGTCCTCTGATTCCTATTAGGATAGCATCTCTCATTTGTTATCTTTAAATGAAGCAAAGTGGGTGCTATCAGAAGAGCAGTGCTTCCTTTACAGCTTGTTGGGAAGTTGGGGGAGGCAAAAATATTTCCCACATTTTGATTTTCAGTGGAAATTTTCACTGGAAGAGATAAATCTTTGTGGGCCACTCTTACACCTAGTAAATCTAATTTGCTGTTACACAAATCTGACTGGAAAAAAGAATGATTGATTTTCCCGGGGAAGAATGAAATGCTATTAATGCATTTATGTCTATGTGCATGTAGAGTGCCAGTGTGAGGATTGTGCTATAATATTTTAGATGGCACTTCTAGAAAATGTTTCGCTTTCAAGCCAAAGAAGAAATGAATTTTAAAATTCCAGAGTCTGAAATATTAACTTTGTAGCCTATACATCTAGAAATGATTGAATCTTAGAATATTGGAACTGGAAGAAATCTCAGAAGTGATCTGCCAAGTGGATTTTAACCAAATTTAGAGCAGGAAAACTCTTTGTTCAAATAAAGTGTTATAGTGAACTTCCAATCAGATAACAACAGAACTGTTCTGAATGAAACGGGGCATCATTAGGAATGATGGCAAGATCACCAAGCCTAATACATGTAGCCCTCTCTCATAACACTCTGACTTACCCCACATCACCGAAGAAACCTAGGCTTCAAAAGCAAAGTCAAAGATCACAAAGATTGTCCAACTGCAGATCATATAGATAGTACCAGTATTGAAATTTGAACCCAGGCCTTCTGATTTCCATGTTCTTTCTTTGAAAAATTTCTGGGACATTTTCTTTGGCAACTATTGCAGTTCTTCCTTTGCCTCATTCTTAATCTTTCACAGCAGCTGAAGGGATAGCTGCTTTTGCTAGTAGGTCTGCTGGGATTACTCTGTTTGTGTGGTCTCACCTTGCAGGCCCAGCCACTGTGCAAGACATTAGGGATATATTAGTGACAAAACATTGTCCCTAACCTGAAGGAACAGGGTGCAATGGGTTGACAAGGGGAAACCCAGAGACAGCCAGAGGAATGAAAAGGTAAAGACACAGATTTTAGAGCAAATTCTAATTAATCTTGGACAACTCCTAGAACATAACTTCTGTACTTGGCTCATCCTCTTCTTCTAGGGGCTAGATCTTTACATGGACAGAACCAGGACGAACCATCCTTTCTCTATTCTACCCCTTTCTGTCTTCTCCACTGAAGCACTGCACCGAATCCTTCAAGGCCATGGCTCTCAAACTAGTTCCAAGATAATTTCAAGAGCGGCATTCATTTGCATAAATTTAATTGATACAATTTTCTCAAACTAAAGTTCATTTCTGAAAGTACGTCTTAACCTTTGGTGTCTACTACTGCTTGTCTGTCACTGATAGCTAAAATATGACAAAATTAATGAACATATAGCAAAGGAATGTTTATGCAAAATTTAGAAGCAACTGATCTTGCTCAGTTTAGCAGGTTATTTCTTTGCGGACTCATGGGCTCACAGTTTTATGTTACATCCATCCATACAGTATAGATTGTCAGGTGTTTGGTGAAGATAATTGTTAATAATTAATGTAATAGCAGTAAGAATATCAATTTTTAAGCTTATATAAGCTTAAGATATCATTGCACTTTTGCCAAGAAGCTGGTAATGGTAATAGTGTCTGAGAAAGATAATACAGGTTAGAGTAAGAGGTAGAAAAAAAGACTCGCTTTTCTTTGTATATCCATGTTTATGTGTAGAATTTTTTACCAAATGCATCATTTTAGTTTTCAAAGAAATTAAAATTGAAATACACGTGCTTTAAACATAGTGATTCTGGGTCTCACCTCTCAGAATCTGACTTAATGGGTCTGGAGTGTGACCTGGAGATTCGAAAGCTCCCTCGGTAATTAGAATGTGCAGCCAAGACTAATCACCACTGCTCTAAGCTATTATCAGAAACTCTTTTATTATCATATATAGATAATTGTAAATTAAGACAGGCATTCCTAGCTTTTGAGCAGGGAAAGGCTTCTAGAATGTCAAAAACTTTCACAGTCCCTCATACCACAGTTGATGTATTTTGGGAATGTGTTCATGGAGAAAATATCAAATGCCCAAAGTTAAAACTGATATAATTCAAAAAGTAATATGTATTTAAACATATGTGAGAAGCAATACCAATGCTCTTTACAGGTAATTCTACATTCTTAAATTCTTATTTTTACATATATAGATGTAAAGACTCCCTGCAAAATGCCCAGCTCCTTAGAAGTCCACAGTTCACGAAGTAGAAACCACTGAAGTTGAGAACTGCTTTTATTGGACAAGACTGTAGGGAGACATTTGAATCTCTTGGGCAGTAGACAACAAACAGCTGGTGCTTCCTTAGTGTCAACTTGAGATCTTGTTTTTATTATTTTTTGCTTAAATTTCTATCCATGTCCCAATATTTTCTAGAACACAGACTCTGCCATTTGCAATCTTATTTGCAAGTTTTGCCTAAATATCCTCCAGGCTTTTCTCTCTTGGTAACTTTGCTGGGACATTTGTATGGAATGATGACAGAGTGTGAATCATCTCTCTTTCTGATCTAGGCCTCCTCCATCACAGTGACATCCTTGCGTAACCTAGCTTTTCATGAAAATCCCTCTTTGCACTCTTGTTACATTGTGAGGTAACTAGCCCTTTAACTATCTGATGTCAGCCTGACTTTTCTCTTTGAAGGTAAAGATCAGGAGGTTTCTCGATTCTCTCATGTTGGATGTCAGTGCAGGAATCTTTAGGACTACTGGCTGCTTTAGCGAGCCCAGAAAACCTTTGGATGTCTTCCATAAAATGACTGTATAAAATGACAACTTCATCAGAAGTTCATTAAAGTTAGGAAAATTGCCAATCTTGAATGCTCCATGCTATGTTACTCCAAAGATTGCGGTCATGGATTACATTTACTCTTTTCATCTCCAATCAATCTTTAAGTTTTATTTAACCAAAATTAACATATCTAAGGCTAATCTAAAAAGAGTTATTTGGTGTATTGGATTTTTCTTAGATATATTACTGCATCATGGTACTTGGCATGGTTTTTACTAAGCCTTACACATTTTCCTGTCAGTTTTGAAAACTATGGACTTTTTCCTCCCTTGTGAATATCTAACTCTACCTTAAAGTTAAAAATCATCAAACATTTTCTGTTTAGAAAAGCATTTCATCCCTTGAATGTGCAATAAATATATAGTTTAATTTCTACCCATTTTGCAAGCAAGCAAGATTCCAGCCATCAATCAATCTGTAGTAACTTTTAGTTAATTTTATTTTAAAGGCATGTAAAATGACAGTAGTAGCTGAAAAAAGCCTAAATAGCCACATCATAGTTAACTAATAGTGCCACAAGAGTCA
>NW_011888798.1:6832474-6845139 GCF_000151845.1 Pteropus vampyrus | reverse complement strand
ACTATACAAAACCAGCTTTCCACTTTGCTCTGTAATGAGACTGACTCCTTTTTATGGGCCCTTGGTAAATGCTGGCTAATCCTTCAAGGCTGTAGTAGGCAGCATAGGTGCCCTCACCATGATCCCCCAGCACTCACCTTTCCAGTACACATGATTGGTCAGCATCCCATTGCAAAAACCTAAGATGCTCTGCTTCACAGCTTTCTCTTGGCCTGAACAAAGGCCAAGAGGTACCAGAGACTTAGAGAGAATGGAGGGAGCAAGGGAGGGATGAAAGTGTGTATGAGGAAACTTTTAGGGGTGATGAGTATGTCCATTATCTTGATTGCGGTGATGGTTTCACGTGTATATACATATGTCAAAAGCTATATTGTGCACTTTAAACATGTATAGTTTATGTCAATTTAACTTTAACAAAACAAAACAAAACAAAATACATCTACTTTAGTATATTATAAAGCAAACTTCTCTCTGCTTTTCAAAGGTTTTGATATATGTACATATGGTTAACATACTAATTAGTTCATTCCACTTACTAATTAGTTCATTAGTTTATTCCACTTCTTTTTACAGCAGGACTCAACATAAACTAATTGTTATTCTTGAATATGTGACCCAGATATGTGACTAACTCAAAATCAGGCATCACTGAGATTTCTTAATGAAGTTATAAGAAAAGCCACGCTCTCCTTCCTGTATCCAAATGCTTCCAAACTCTTTTTTTCTAGAAGAGCATCTCATATTCATAGAATCCTTTTCACTTTTTCTTCAAATTCTTTTAAAATTTATTCAATTCATTAGTTTTTCCTAAGAGAAGTCTAAAGCAGTGCCCCTCAAGCGTCATCCAGAAATGTTTACCAATTCCCAATGAGATAAGTACAAAAATTGAGAATAAGAATATTGAAACTGTTATAACAATTTGAGAAGGCAATTTTACATCTATTAAATCTAACAACAATAAGCTGAACATCTAAAACTCAACAAAACACACTCAGACTGCATACCAGCACGTCTGAGTGTGGGATCTGTGCATAAGAGCTACCACAGGTCAGAACTCTGGGTGTCAGGTGATGGACTGGGAGAAATAAAGAAGCTGCCTCTCGCAGCCTCCGGAGCTCCCTGCAGGAGGGGGAGGGGAGAAGCTGTGGCGACTTCCCTGAACAGCCCTGCTTGGTAGTACTGTGAGCTCTACCCAGTCAGCGGCAGGGCACAGTCATCAGGGCAGAAAGCAGAGAAGTGGAATGGGCCACAGAGAAACAACAGTTGATTTTTACCATCCTGGCTGCAAAGCTGAGTTGCAGCCCCCAACTCCCAACCCAGAGTGCCCCTCCCCTCATATCCTCCAAGACCGATCACCGTGGACCCCAGGGGAATCTGAGCAAATGCTGCCATGACCGTCGTTGACACTGACAGGGATTGAAACTGAGGGTAGCAAGCGTGATTAAATATCTATAAGGAAACAAAAAGGCATTTTTAAGACTTTATATAAAACAGGGATCCAAGAAGCTTAGATACCACCTACTGGAAACCAAAAGGAAAGCGCCTTCTTTGCAGCAGGCCAAAGATAGACTTTATTATAATAAATCTTCTTTATGGAAAAACAGCAGAATACACTTCCATTAATGCCCAGGTGGAGAAATAGTCCATTAAACACCATGAACAACTAAGGTGACATAGCATCTCAGAAAGAAAAAGAAAAATCTCCAGAAAATAAGCTTACAGACATAGAAATATGTGACTTAAATGACAGAGAATTCAGGATGGTACTTCTGAAAAAACTCAGTTAGTTCTGAAACAAGCCATATCAACAATTTCAAGAACTGAAAAAACAACTAGATGAGCAGAGAAACTTTCAAAACACTCAAAAAGAACCAAATAGACCTTCTGGAGATGAAGAACACACTACAAGAGTTGAAAAAATGAAATAACAAGCTTGGGAAATAGAGTCGACCAAATAGAAGAAAGGATCAGTGATATCAAAGACAGAAATCTAGAAATAAATCAGAAGGAAGAAGAGAGAAGCCGAAGAATGAAAAATAATGAAGGAGAAATACAAGAACTAGCTGATACCATCAGGAGAGGAAACATAAGAATAATGGGCATTATCGAAGGCGAGGAAAAGAAGCAGGGACGAGAAAGCATTTTCAGACAAATAGTTGACGAGAATTTCCCAAATCTAAGGAATGAGTTGGAGCTTGGAATTCAAGAATTCAACAGAACACACAATTATCTCAACCCAAAAAGGCCTTCACCAAGACACAATGTATTAAAGTTATAAAAAATCAGCAACAAAGATAGAACTCTCAGGGCAGCCAGGGAGAAGAAAACGGTAACTTATAAAGGAAAACCCATTAGATTATCATTGGACTTCTCGGCACAAACCTTACGAGCCAGAAAGTAATGGAATCAGATATTTAAACTATTAATTGAAAAGAACTACCAGCCTAAAATAATGTATCCAGCTAAGCTCTCCTTTAGATATAAGAGAAATTAAGACCTTTCTAGACATACAAAAATTGAGAGAATTCTCCACTACGAGACCTGTACTATAGGAAATACTGAAGGGGATCACCTCACCTAAAACAAAATGACCAAAAAAGAAAATAAAATACACAATTAGGAGTAAAGTGACTATCAGGCAAATAGAAGCAGAGGAGTGCAATCCTTATAGAGAACAGGGCATTATAAGCTTAAAAAAATAAGAAGAGAATTGTTATAGCAAGATAGTAATGAACGTTCAGCATATATAGGGAAAAACAGAAATAAAAACTGAAATGGGGAGGATTCAAAGATCCAGATTCACAAAGGGGAATGGAGATAAGGCATGTGCAGAAGGAAATGGTTGACTGTATGAATATAAGCATCTTTTTCATATTCGTAATTGTAACCACATGCCAAAGATTCAGAGCCGAAGTATATAACATAAAACAAGAAGAATCAGAGGGAAACCCCACAAAAACCAAACAAAATAAAGAAAATAGAAACACAAGGACAAGGAAGCAATGGAAACACTGAGATACCAGAAGCAAAACATAAAATGTCTATAAGACCTCATATTTCAATAATCACCCTAAATGTAAATGGACTGAACTCACCAATAAAAAGGCACAGAGTTGCAGATTGGATCAAAAAACCCAACCCAACCATATACTGCCTCCAGGAGACAGATCTCAGCTCCAAAGACAAATATACACTCAAAGTAAAGGGGCGGAAAATGATATTTCAAGCAAATGGCATTCAGAGAAAAGTGGGAGTAGTGGTACTAATATCAGACAAAATAGACTTCAAAATAAAAATGGTAAAGAAAGATACTGAGGGACACTTCATAATGATAAAGGGAATCAAGCACCAAGAAGACATAACACTTATTAATATCTATGTTCTCTATCAGGGAGCCCTGAAGTTTGTAAAGCAATTACTGACAGAACTAAAGGGAGAAACAGACCAAAACACTATTGTAGTAGAGGACCTAAATACCCCACTGTCGGATATGAAGAGATCATCCAAACAGAAAATCAGTAAGGAAATAACATCCTTAAATGACACAATCGACCAACTGGACATAATTGACATTTACGGAGCCTTCCATTCCAAAACAACTGCTTATACATTCTTCTCTAGTGCACATGGAACAGACTCAAGAATCGACCACATACTGGGACATAGAGATAGCCTCAACAAATATAAGAAGGTTGAAATCATACCAACCATATTCTCTATCCATAATGATTTAAACTGGAGATCAACTGCAAAAAGAATCAGGAAGAATCACAAATACATGGAGAGTAAACAATATGCTACCGAAAAATAACAATCACAGAAGAAATAAAAAGAGAGATCAAGAGATACATAGAAATGAATGACAATGATAGTACAACATATCAAAACTTTTGGGACATGGCAAAAGCAGTCATAAGAAGAAAGTTCATATCATTACAGGCCTATCTCCAAAAACAAGAACGAGCCCAAATAAACAGCCTAATGCTTCATCTTAAAAAACTCAAAAAGAAGAACAAATGAAGCCTAAATTCAGCAGATGGAAAGAAATAATCAAAATTAGTGCAGAAATAAATTAAATTGAAAACAAAGCAAAACAAACAAACAAACAAAAAAACAATAGAAAAAATAAATGCAGCAAAGAGCTGGTTCTTTGAGAAGATTAATAAAATTGCCAAACCCCTGGCTAGAATCACTAAAGAGATAAGAGAAAGGACACAAATAAACAAATTGTAAAAATACAGAGGATCATACAAGAATACTATGAAAAAGTATATAACACCAAATTTAATAACTTAGAAGAAATGGACCAGTACTTAGAAAAATACAATCTTCCTAGACTGAATCAAGAAGAACTAGAAAATCCAAATAGATCGATGAGCAGTATCAAATTGAAACAATCATCAAAAACCTACCAAAAAGTAAAAGTCCAGGACCAGATGACTTCATTAGTGAATTCTGCCAAACATTCAAAGATTTAATACCTATTCTTCTCAAACTCTTACAAAAAATCGAAGAGAAAGCAATACTTCCCAAGTCATTTTATGAGACCAATATTACCCTGATATCAAAACCTGGTAAAGATAAGACAAAAAAAGAAACTACAGACCAATATCTCTCATGAACACAGATGCAAAAATCCTAAATAAGATACTAGTGATCAAAATATAGCAACATATTAAAAAGATTATACACCATGATGAAGTGGGCTTCATCTCAGGGGCACAGGGGTGGTTCTACCCATGCAAATTAGTTCATGTGAGACACCATATAAACAAATTAAAAAATAAGAATCATATGATCCTATCAATAGAAGCAGAAAAAGCCTTCGACAAGATATAGCATCCAGTTATGATCAAAACACTTAACAAAATCGGTATAGAAGGAAAGTGCCTTAAAATAATAAAGGTCATATATGACAATCTCTCAGCCAACATTATACTTAATGCTGAAAAACTAACAACCTTCTCTCTAAGATCAGGAACAAGGTAAGGGTATCCACTATCACTATTGTTATTCAATATAACATTGGAGGTCCTAGCAAGTGCAACCAGACAAGAGAAAGATATAAAAAGCATCCAAATAGGAAATGAAGAAGTCAAACTGTCATTATTTGCAGATGACATGATTCTCTATATAAAACACCCTAAAGACTCCACAAGAACACTACTAGAAACAATAAGCAAATACATTAAATTTTCTGGATACAAAATCAACGTTCAAAAATCCATAGCATTCCTAATAATGAAGTGTCAGAAAAAGAAGTGAAAAAAATAATTCCTTTTGCAATTGCACCAAAAAAAAACAAAATACCTAGGAATAAATCTAACGAAACATGTGAAGGACCTGTATAATGAAAACTACAAGACCCTACAAGAAATCGAAGAAGATACAAAGAAATGGAAATATATTCCGTGTTCTTGGGTTGGAAGAATCAACATAGTGAAAATGACCTTATAACCTAAAGCATTATACAGATTTAATGCAATTCCCATCAAAATCTCATCAGCATTTTTTAAAGAAGTAGAACAAAAAAATCATCAGATTTGTATGAAGCACAAAAGACCCCGGATTGCCAAAGTCATCTTGAGAAGAAAGAACGAGGCTGGAGGCATCACTCTACCCAACTTCAAATTATACTACAAAGTGACGGTAATCAAAACAGCATGGTTTGGGCGGCAAAGCAGACACATGAACAAGTGGAACAGAATCGAGAGTCCAGAATTAAACCCATATTTATATGGGCAAATAATTTTTGACAAAAAAAGCCAAAAATGTACAGTGGAGAAAGGAAACAATATTCAATCAATATTCAATCTTCAATCAATGGTGCTGGAAAAACTGGAAAGCCACCTGCAAAAGAATGAAACTAGACTGTTGTCTATCACCACACACCAAAATTAACTCAAAATGGATCAAAGACCTGAATATAAGACCTGAAACAATAAATTGCATAGAAGAAAACATAGGAACTAAACTCCAGGACCTTGTACTTAAGAAGAATTTTTTGAATCTGACCTCATAGGCAAGGGAATTAAAAGCTAAAATAAATGAATGAGACTACATCAAACTAAAAACCTTCTGCTCAACAAAAGTAACCGTCAATAAGATAAAGAGACACTCATCCGAAGGGGAAAATATATTCGCAAGCAACTCCTCCGATAAAGGCCTAATATCCAAAATATACAAAGAACTCATACGATTCAATATCCACAAAAAAACAAACGATCCAATCAAAAAATGGGCAGAGGACCTGAACAGACACTTCTCCCTAGAGGACATACAAACGGCCAACAAATATATGAAAAGATGCTCAACATCACTATCTATTAGGGAAATGCAAATCAAAATCACAATGAGATCCCATCTCACATCTGTTAGAACAGCTATAATCAACAGGACAAGTAATAATAAATGTTGAAGAGGATGCAGAGAAATAGGAACCCTCATACACTGCTAGTAGGACTGCAAATGGGTACAGGCACTATGGAAAACAGTATGGAGGTTCCTCATAAAACTAAGACTTGATCTACCATATGATCCAGCAATCCCTCTACTGTGTATTTAGCCCAAAGAATTGAAAACTCATATCTGAAAAGATATTTGCACAGCGATGTTCATAGCAGCATTATTCACAGTAGCAATGGAATATACTCAGCCATAAGAAGAGATGAAATACTGCCATTTACAACAACATGGATGGACCTTGAAATAATCATACTAAGTGAAATAAGCCAAACAAAGTTGAAAATCACATGATATCACTTATATGTGGCATATAAACCTAAAAGCAACATATGAGAAGGACAAACAAACAGGGACTCATGGACATGGTATAGACTAATGGTTACTAGAGGGTAGGGGGTGGGTGAGGAGCGGGAAGGTAGACAGGGTAAATGGGGCCAAATATAGGATTTAGGGGGAGAGTGAAGTGGGTAAAGGGGATGAAATATATGGTAGCTGAAGGAAACTGGACTTTGGTAAACAAACAATAGAATACACAGATGTCAAATTATAATGTACACCTGAAAATTATATAATTGTATTAATCAATGTTACTCCAATAAACTTAATTTTAAAAAAATATAAAAGCATTACATGATGCAAAAAAATTTTTTTTACATTTTAATCTCTGAGCTCCATATAGAAAGGATATATTTATTAACACAATAAGGAGTAGTTTCAGTGTAATACTAAAGGTCCAGTGTGCTGGGTTTGGCAGCAGACCACTAAGGTTTCATTTCTGCCTCTCTCACTTGCTAATTGTGATTTTTAGAAATTACTTAATCTGTGACATTTTGTTATCTATTCAATAATAATAATATTCTAATAGTCATCATCAAACCTACTTCATAGGGTTCCTATGAATTCATGAAAATTGCTTAGAAGAAGTCCCAGTATAATAAGTGCTGTGGACAAATAAAGGGATTCTGTAGAAAGCAACCTCTGAGGGTGATCTGATCATAAATTCCTAATGGGGCAGGTCATGGTGGGTAGTCACACCCCAGGCAACAACTTCTTTACTAAAAGGCTTATTTTGCCTTACGTAAACCCTGTCTACTGTTTCTGTGCATATGAGTGCATACTCCTTTGAAATAAACCATAGCCACCCTCAAGAGAGCCCATAATCTTGTTAACTATCCTGTAAATCAATCCCTGCCTTGCTTCTCCCTCCTCCATGTAATCTTCTTTAAGTTCCCTTTTTAATTTCAAATGCACAGAAGAAGCTGCATAACTGTTACTCTCTGGAGCTTTTGAGATCTTGATCCCCGGCATATGTTGTCAGTCTGGCTCAAATAAACTCTAATACAAATTAAATTCTCTTCAGGTTTGGATGTTTCTTACATCAACAGTGCTCAATAAAGGTGCTGTCAGTTAACTTTTTAAACAATTAGTCAAATCAAAAGGACTATAAATATCTAGATTCCCTTACATTAAAATGTTCCAATTATTTATGAGTATTAATTGGAAAATGACCTTTTTAGAATCAAGTGTTGTATCATATCAATCTTCGCAACCCTAGTACCTATACTAGGCCTGGCATGTAAATGGCACTCGATAAAGATGCCTAGAGCATTCCTCCCCAAGATTTAGACATGCCTGCCACTTCTTGCCATCTATTCTCAACTTTCAAAGTCCTTGCCTCAACCCCTGTGGAACCACCCAGTTAAAAGCACTTTGTCATTTCCTATCACTATCCTGACCCATTATCTGGTTTATTTTTCTCACATCTGTTATCACTACCCCAAATTATCTTTTTCTTTGTTGGTTTACTTACCTACTATTTTTTCCTTCCCACTAGAATATAAGGTTCATGGACTCAGGAAACTTGTTTGTGTTTTTATTTGTTGTGCCATCACATCAGTCCCCAGAACACCAGTAGGCACACAGTACTTTCTGTTCTTTTGTTTGTTTGTTTGTTTTTAATCGGATTTTAAGGACCTAACCATTCACAGCCAATTGAACATTAAAACAAACAAACAAACAAACAAACGAAACAAAATGTAAGACTCAAACTGGCCCTTCATCACAGATAGTCTGAGAGACATGGGTTTAATGGAGCTTATTTACCATTCCACGCATATATAAACTGAGCTAGTCACAGGGATGTTGGCTGACTTGCGCAAAGGCTAACAAATGGTTGTTTCATAGGCCTGTGAAGGGAAGTAGAGTTTGCTACACCAAAAAACACCTTGAGATATTGATTTTAAGCTGGTTATTAAGGAAAAAGAGACTCAGAATGAATCTTTGACTCTAACCCTTTGCCTGCCTAAAGGAATTTAGTTAGAGGATTTGCTCCAGGAAGGGAGATATCATTCCAGATAACTATGGTTTAATACAAACTAGTATATGGTAGAGAGGAACCGTGCAAGGCTCATTTGTTCAAAGTCCTTTCTGTGTCTTATAGTTAAAGATGGCCCAGCAAACATTACTTATCAAACGTTTGCTTTTCCATCTCCATGTGAATTGCCTTCTGTCCTTTGAAGTACCCCCCAACACCCAACCGCCTTCTCCTTAGCTCCAGAATGGCATGTAAACCTCAATTGCCCAATGCCTCCTTGGGTCTCCATTCTTATAGCACTCCTGAATACACATTCGCATAATAAACTTTGGACATTTTTGCCTGATAATCTGTCTCTGTTAAATTTGATTATCAGCCCAGCTAGAAAAACTTAGAAGGTGGGGAAAAAAGATTCATTTTGTGTGTGTGTGTTGTGTGTGTTTGTGCGCGTGCACCTCCACAACCGACATAAAACTCTAGATCCTGGCCCTGTGTTCCTTACTCCCTGGCTGCAGAATCCCTTGCCCTTAGCAGGTTAATACATTGAGCTTCTTAGATTGCAAGGTGTGTGAGTTCTTTAACTTTTTAATCGCAGGTAACAAAGTGCCTTTACTCTCAATGTTTTGTCATACCAGTGCAACAGCCAATGATATGAAACTTGTGCTGAAATGTTGCGGTCCCTCCCCTGACTTGAGCAAGGCCAAGATTTTCATTAGTATGGGATTTGCACTGCCAAGTAAATATGCTTATTTGTTTTACTATATTAGGCTTTGCTATTCAGAACTAGATTAAACTGTCAATCATCTCTTCCATATTTCATACTGTTAACTTTGGGCAGGGGCCTGTGTGATATTACACATGTCTCGTCAATAAAACAGCCCACTGGATTGAAATCTGTTCAGGACGTACAGTAAGATGTCAAATTAATTGTACCGAAATAATGAGTTAGCACCAAATGCTAATTAAATATTGATGAAAGTCATGCTTTCAATTATCTTCATTATGGCCGCATGTTTTATGTAGGCATTAAATGCTTGCAGTACTGGTACATCTGGTAATTAGCTGTGCACCATAAAAAAAGCTGGAGTTATTGCCCTCCATATTAAACGCACTTAGAAACCACTTGGAAGATGGAAACTGTGAAAAAAAGCAGCACTTTTTTTTTGTTCTGAGAATGTTTGAAATTCTTTGAATTTGTTTGTAGTATTGGATACTCCTTTACTCCTTTTTACTTTTTACTTCCTGTTTGTAGTATTGGCTACTCCTTTACTCCTTTGTACTTTTTACTTCCTGTTTGTAGTATTGGATACTCCTTTACTCCTTTGTACTTTTTACTTCCTGTTTGTGGTATTGGATACTCCTTTACTCCTTTTTACTTTTTATTTTTGCCTGGACCGGTTACAAGTCAGGAGTCTCCTTCAAGTTCCTGCCGAACTCTGCTGAGTCATGGCTTTTTACACTCACGTTAACTTTTGGCAGTCTCTTCCTCCAAACACCTGCACTGCCTTTTACCCTTTTCCTGCTCGTAGGCAAACTGGCTGCCTCTGGAGAATAGGCTCATTCTTACCATTTATTGAGTTGTGATTAAAACGGTTCTCAGAGTGTAGTCCCTGAACCACTTGTATTAGAATCACCTGGGTTCCTAATTAATGTGCAGATTCCCGGCCCCGCACAGGCGACCCAACAAAGGAGGAGGCCAGTAATGTGGAAGATAAAGTTTGTCTACCAGTAAATAACCCCACACTTTCAATCCTGGCTGCCTAGTAGAATAAACCTCGGGTCTTTTAAAATATATTGACTTCACTGATCTTAAGTAGGACCATAGTACACATGTGTGTGTGGACACATGCACATCTTACATGATTCTAAAATGTAGTGAGAATGGGGAACCAGTATAATGGGTTCCTAAAGGGTATGTACATTTGCCCTTCTTTCTGTTTGGAAACTTCTTCCTGCTTCTTCTGCACTTGAAAGTTTTCCTCTCCATTTATTGTGAGTGAGTGATGTACTTTTTTCTTTTTTTTCTTTTTCTTTTTTTACATATAAACATACTCCTGTGCTGGTCATTTGCCTGTGTGTTTTCAGACCCTTTCCTTTCAATATCAAACTTGCTCAAGGGGAGGATCAGCTTGTGGAGCCGTGGAAGCCACATGGACTTGGAGTCTGAAAGCCCTGGGTGCCTCTGGTGAAACCAGACTTTACTCTTTATTGTCTATGTGACTTTGCATAATCTACTTAACTTCCCTGAGCCTCAGTTTCCTCATCTGTTAAATGTAGGCAATAAAACCCACTTCCTAGGTTATCATAAACACCAAATGAAATAATGCACAGACATGTTAATAGGGTAGTTAATCTCCAGCAAGGACATAATGAGAGGAGGCTGCTATCAAAACTACTTATAACATGTGGAAGGGGCTGGAAGAGATTCATAATAAATGCACCATGAATGTCATTTAAAAAAATGAATTGGATTTTACAGCTGTTTTATGCATTCAGTAAGTTGAAGTAGCAATAGAAGAAAGATCATTAGAGAAAGTTGGTTTATTGATGAAGGCTTCTGGCTTCTGACATGAAAGCACTCTGCACTCTAGAACATGGCTCTTGTCACTCCTGATTCACAATCACCCAGTGATTCTATCACACTCATACTCAGAGTGAAAGCCAAAGTCCTTACCTCACATCTGGCCGCTTCTTTAGCATCAACTCCTAACATGTTCCCCTTGTTCACTGGGTTCCAGCCACACAGGCTTTTGTGCTTCTCCTGGAGCAAGCCAAGCAAATGCACATCAGTGTCTTTATGATTTTTGATCCCCATTGCCTAAAACCCTCCTCGCCTCTATTTAAGGCTAATTTCCTCATTTCAGTCTGGTCTATGCTTAAATGTCACCTCCCCAGAGAGACGTCCTTGGCCATTCTACATAAAACAGCACCTCATCTCTGCATCACAACCTCCCCTCCTCACCCCACTCTGTTCATCTTCCTAGTATTTAGCTAGAGTACTGTCTGCTTATTTTACGACCTGTCTACCCTCTGAGAATGTAAACTCTATGAAAACAGGGACTTTGTGGGTTGCTTATATATCTAGAAGAGTGCTTGATGTGTGTTGAGTGAATTAATAAAGGAAGGCCAAGGATGAGAAGAGAAAGGGAAGCAGCATTATTGAGCATTTACCCTCCTGGACCCTGTGCCAGGCTTCGTAACCACTTTTTAGGATAGTAATGTTCTCACCATTGCACACAGGGTTCAAGATAATAAGTAGCTGCCACTTCAAAGTCACAATGTCCAAAATCGCAATTATAATCTTCCCCCTCAGCCTGCTTTGCTTCCAGTGAATCCTGTCTCAGGGAATGGCAGCAGCATCTTCCCAGTTGCTCAGATTAGAAACCTAGGCATCTTCCTGGGTGCACTCCTTTCCCTCATAGCCTATATCCAATCCATCACCAAGCCTTATTGATTTTGCCTCCCAAATATTTCTCAAGTCCGTCTGTTTCTCTCCATCTCTACTGTTGACATTCTAGTTTAGCGAATCATTATTTTTCACTTTGATCTTGCACTAGCGTACTATCTTGTTGACTCCCCTTTTCCATACTTGTCCCTCTAATAATCGATTCTCTTTACAGAAACATGAGTAATCATTATAAAATGCAGAATTGGTAATGCCCTCCTTCCTTCCATGCTTAAATATCTCAGCAATTTCCCATCATTCTTAGCATAATACCAAGGTTCTAAATTTGGCACAGGTTTCACACCATCCTGCACTTGCCCCCTTCCACCAGTTTCCATGATGCTCGCTGTGTATGTGCCATATTTCTAAATACTCCAGGCACCTTCCCACCTCACCCTGAACACTCTCATCACCCTCATTCCTTGTTGTCCAGCTTTGATT
>NW_011888798.1:6821404-6831204 GCF_000151845.1 Pteropus vampyrus | reverse complement strand
GGGAGGCTACTTTATACCATCATTCTTTCCAAAGGTGCCCAAGGCAAAAGCCTACCAAAGGCCAGAGAGAAGTGGAGGATTGGTAAGTTCTGCCTGAAAACAGGGGCTGGGGAACACCTACCTGTCGAGCAGTCGCAGTCTAGGTCCACAGAGGCTGCTGTGTTCTTATTCCCTACCATCAGGCTCCAAGACTGATTTAAATTCTCATTGTTGGAGTTTGCCTTTGTTTTTTCACTTCTGTCAACCTTTAAAATAATGACAGAATATCACCTTTCAGGAGGCTGCTGCCTCATTTGGAGCTAAGATAAGGAGAGTGAAACTTAATTGATGGAGAGTGATGAGATAGGTAATGCTATATATCTGAAAATGAGGTGTGAGAGAGGAATTAGGATTTGTGGTGACAGTAGCAGCTGAAACAGGGCCATGTTGCTAAAGAGCAGCTAAAATTCACTCATTCCTTCATTCATCCATTCATTCAAGTATTAATGGAGCTCCTACTGTTTTCTAAGCACTGATCTCACACAAAATATACAACAATGAGAAAAAGAAATAACTGGCGCTGTCTTCATGGATTTTATATTTTAGTGTGAGAGAGACAATAAACAAATAACAATAAAATATGTAACAATATTAGGTGATGATAAGCACTTTGAAGAAAATTAGTGTAAGGTTAGGGAAATAATAGACAGAGATGGAAGTGGGCTAGCTTAGTTCAGATGAGCAGTCAAAGAAGGCCTCTTGGAGGAGGTGACATTTAAGCAAATATCTAATGAAGTAGGCCATATGCATATAGAAAAAATGAGGAAGAAAGTAAAATAGGAAGAAATTTGGTTCTTGTTTTAGTTATAGGAGGGTAAATGTTTTAATAAATATCACTGACTCCCACCACGGAGACTCAAAAGTTAGATACAAAAGAAGCTTATTTCTTGCTCATAGCAGAGGCTCGTGTGGGTTTAGTGGACGTGCTTTCATGTGTTGCTTCAGGGATCCAGGACCCTGCTCTCTGGTGGCTCTACCACCCTCTAGAGTCTCGAGTCTTCTGCCTCTCATTGGCAGATGAGGAAAATGGGTCATATTTTTATGAGCTAGGTCTGGAAGTGGCATATGTCAACCTTAATGACACAGGAGGCTAGGATATGCAACTAGCTGTGTGTCTAGGGGGAGAGGATCCAATTTTTGTAAGCAACTAGCCAGTCTCTTTCCAGTATGTATAAAGAACATACAGAAGCCAGAATAACTGTCATGGATGGAATGGAAGATGAAATTTGAGAGGTGGGCAAGTGCTAGGGCAGGTAAGGCCCTTAGATCATAGTAAGGACTTTGTATTATTTTTCTGAGTATATTGGCATGCTATCATACGATTTTAAACAAGAGAATGATATGCTTAAATTTAAATTTTCAGAAAGAACTTGAAAGGTCTTTGGAGACTGTAGAGTAGGGGACAAGAAAGGCTATGGTACTAACTCATAGGGGAGAGAATGATACCTGGGAGTAGTCATTGCTGTGGAGAAGTGCTGAAAAGTGGTCTGATCGAGTACATTTTTAAAGGAAGAGCAGACAGGAGTTACTGTTAAATTGGATGTGGAGAGGGAAAGAAAGAGAGAAATCAATGAAATTTGCTAATTTTTTTATCTGAGAAACTAGGTAAATGGTTGTACCATTTACTGGGACAGGGAAGACTGGGAGAAGGGGGAAGAAATGAAGACTTCTCTTTTAGACATTACATTCATAATGCCTATTGAACAGTCAAGTGAAGATATCAAGTGGGCCACTGGAGATGGGGAAGCTTATGGTGGGAAGAAAGAAGAGACTGGGACTGGCGATAGAAAATTTATAGTTATGAGGGTGTTGTATATGAAACCAAGAGACTTAATGCGATTACCTAGCTTCAGTAGAGAAGAGAAGAATTTGTGAGACCATACTCAGGAGCATTCCAATATTTAAAGCTCAAATTATAGATTCGTGGACTCAGAAATAAAAAGGCTCTAAGAAGTTTTTAGGTCAAAATTGGGTCAACCTTCTCCCCCACTCCTACACCTTTTTTAGTGAAGAAACTAAGGCTCAAATGATTAAACTGTTTACGTATGGTCACAGAATTTGTGCTGGCTGAACTCAACTACAATACAGATCTTTGGGCTAATTGTCCACTCTTTCTTCACCTCTCTTATAATCAAAATAATTCCTGTGGTAAAGGATAAGAGAGGGGAATCAATGAGATGAAAGAAAAAGGGAGGGAAACAAACCGTGCAAACAAACAAACAAAATGTTTCTCCTTCCGTGTCTGCTCTTCATCTTTCTGATAGGCGCAGAACACATTTTATGTAAACAATGGGGTATTGGATAACTTTCATATTATTGCAACTTTGAAGAGACTGGAGAAGTACTGGGTAGTAGCCAATACTGCAGTAATATTACAAGAAACACATTTCAGATTAAATGGGGGAAAGTATGATGAGCTGTTGGAAGGAAAAGAAGGGAAAACTATATCCATTGTCCTAATATCATGAAGCAGAAGTTAATCTGGTTTTGCCCCTGTCTGAGAGCAATAGATCTGGATTACAACTGGGAGTGAAGGAAGGTTGGGCAGGCCAGAAACATGATGACAGTGATGGGGTGGCCGAAAAAGGTTGTATAGCCTCGAGGGCAGGTCCCGTTTAATCAAACTGAGAAGAGGTCAAATTTGGGGACTGAAAAATAACTATCGGTGGTGGGAAAAGAGATGGTATTGACAAAACATATCCAGAATAATAAATAAAGTGCATATAGGGAAGAGAAAAATGAACCTCGCCAAGGGAAGAGGGAGAACAATCCCAGCTATCTGCTGTCTCTGTTTATCACAATGATTGAGCCAGATAATGTCAAATGGCTATTTTCTAACTCCATCATCCTTTCTAGATTTATCAATTGGCAATTTATTGTGGAGTGGAAATCTCCCTTCTCCTTCATTTGTTTATTCATTTATATCAGCATGTACTCATGGCTTTCTGTTTTACTCAGAGGGTTACAATATAGTACAATCTTTATTTATTTTTATACTAAAATTTTCCTGGGCTTCAGCAACGGGAGCCCTTTTAAACTGAATCATGAGCCTTTTTGATGTTTTCATCATTCTTGAACGTTTCATTACTTTCTGGCATAAAAAGTTTTAGTCTCATATATTCTTCTTGCCCCAGTCCTAGAAAAACTCATTTCTTCAAGAAGCCCTGATTCCTTTTAATGAAGAATAATATTAAGAAATCAAGACCTAGTCTTCAGAGTGTTGTTGCTTCTAGAGTCTCTCATGAGATAGCACTAGGAATCTACATATGGATGCTCACATACACACCTGCACCTGTCTGTCTGTCTGTCTGTCTGTCTATCTATCTATCTATCTATCTATCTATCTATCTATCTATCTATCTATTTATCTATTTATCTATCTATCATCTATCTATCATCTATCTATCTATCAATCATTTATCTATCATCTCTATCTATCTATCATCTATCTATCCGTTTATCTATCTATCATCTATCTAATATCTATCTAATATCATTTTTTTGTCCATTTAGTTTAGCATAGGCATACCTTGGAGATATTGCAAGTTCGGATCCAAAACATTGAGTCACACACATTTTTTTGTTTCCCAGTGCATATAAACGTTATGTTTACACTGTACTGTAGTCTATTAAGTGTGCAATAGCATTATGTCTGGAAAAACAATGTATAAACCTTAACAAAAAATACTTTACTACTAAAAAATGCTAACCATCATCCAAGCCTTCAGCTAGTCATAATCTTTTTGCTGGGAAGGTCTTCAATTTGTAAAAAATGCAGTATATACAAAGTGCAGTAAAGTGAAATAAAAAAAAATGAGAGATGCCTGTATAAGGTTTATTAGCATTCCTCTTTCTTAATTGTAGTTCCCCTATCTGACAGTAGAAGACCTGGCTTTCATTATTCTCCATGTGTGTATGTATGTACATACACACACACATGGAGAATAATGTGTGTATGTACATACATACACACATGGAGAATCTCCTGACCACACCAGCTGAAAATTTGACCTTGGACACATTGGTTTGTCCCATCACACCTCCAGCCCCACTGAATATACTGGACCAAAGCTTAGACCCAATGAAAGAGAAGGGGGAAGAGAAAGCCCCCTATGTATTTCATGAAGGGAGTCATTGAAGGGGTTTCTCAGATGTGTTGTCAGCTATAGTTGGCAAAAATCATTTGCCTTACTCATCCTCTCTGGTTTCTCTCTGTTGTCCATTTCCATCACCTACAAAGATACTTGCCAAGGCCTCACTCTTTGCAACTGCCACAAGGTGAATAACAACTTTGCTTTCAAGAGCCAGTGCTGCTCAGTGAATTCCCCATAGCAGTGAGGCAAAGCACCTGCCTCACGCTCACTTCTCTGCCTCTTTCTACCACTTGGCCACTGAGCTTGAACTCAGAGGAGCGGAGTTCTACCACCTTCCGGCTTTCACCTATGCCCTGATATCTCTGCAATACTTTCATTAAATAACATACAAACACACTAACAAAACAGTTCTGTCTTCTGCTCCTTACATCTTTTAATAGAGACTATTGGCTGAATTGGGAGTCATGTTCTTCTGCTCCTAGTTTCTTAGCTCCCCTTCAGGCCTTCCTCATCCACACCCCACTCTTCGAATATTCAAATCCCCCCGCCCTTCTCTGAATAACAAAACATGTGACAAGCATATTGGTGGGTGTGAACAGGTCCTGGAGGAAAGAGATTGAAATGATATTTGGTTTAGAGCTCAGCCAAAACTCAAGGACCTCATCTCCCTGATCTGATGATCTCTTGAAACTTTTAGCACCCAAAGGACAGGCTCACAGAAACACCTTATGAGTAGGCTGAGGGCCTCTCATAATGGACCAAACCCTGTGTTATTGTAGGGAGAAACACTCTGTTCCAGAGCTGTGCCAGCCATAAGGGACTCTCACTAGAATAAGGCTGAATGGAACAACAAACCTGTGGGGTTTGATGGATCATCCTTGGATTATACTGTGAGGATGGTCAGCTTCCACGTTTCTGTAATTTAAAACACAGTTCTGAGTATGTCCCACATTTCAGACAGTGCTAAGTAGTGAGGGTACAGGGTTAAATATTAATAACAGTAATAATAGTAATAGACAGTCCTCTTCCTCAAATAATTCACTGCCTAGTTTAAGAAACAGACAAATGAATGAATGATTGTAATGGATTACATTTGTTGAAATGCCAGAAGTATGACGGTAACAGAACAAATAGGAGCTGGTGGAGATGGGAAAGGAAATGCTTTCAGGACAAGGCATGAGCATTGGAAGAGGAGTAGGGTTAGCCAGGCTGAGTATACAATAGAAACAAAGGCATAGAGGTGACAGACAACTTGACACTTGAGGGACTGGGGACTTGTGTGAATTAGTAAGAATGTCGTGAACAACCTCAATCATACACTGAGGGTCTGTTGTACAGTACAAATTGGTATAATATTCCTGAAGGACAATTTACATTTCAACATTCTTAGCATTTGACCCATTTATGCTACCATTATGAATTTATCCTAAGGAAATAGGAAAGTAGAAAAAAATCTTATCTCAGTATTATTTATAACAGCTATTTGTAATAGATAAACATTGGCAAAGGAAGACAGAATAATTATTGAAATAATAATATTTTAAAACATTGGGAATAAGTTTTCTAACATAAAATTAAGAGTTATATTCAGGGGATTCAAAGGATGGAACATTATGCCACAGTAACTCTGAAGATGTTAAATATAGTATTTTAATACACAATTAAATGAGGTGGGAAAATGTTCACAGTTTATTATTGTAGTAGACAGTAGGTTGCTTTCCAGGTATCCAGGTCTTCACTCCTTCTGTCAAAACAGACTGATCTTCCATTTAGAAAATCAGCCCTTCTCTTAGTGAAGAAGATGTGGAATCTGTGGAGAATAGACCCCACCCCAACTGCTACCTCCATGAGGGCTCTCCTGGGTTTAAGCCCATCAGCATACCTCTTGTCACTAGGGAGGGACATGTCTTGTAAGTGAGGCCATGAGAATGAAACTAAGGCCTTCTTCTGTTTCATGATTTCGAGAGAAGTCTTCTCTTGATTCCCTTCTGGATAAAATAGTATATCAGTTCAAAGTCTGAAACTGAAATGGCTACTTTTGCTGCTACAAACAATGAAGTGAGCCTGAGAAAGAAGCCAATCATGTGAAGAGCAGAAGTGACAGAACTGTAGATAAAGGGAGCTGGGAAAGTAAAGAAAACTCTACTTTTGGAATTTTCTATTATATGAATTAAGAATTCTTTAATAGTTTAAGCCAGTCTGATTTGGAATTTTGGTTACTTACCTATGAAAACACCTTACTTGATATAATTAAGTAAAAATAGCGGTAAATAAAACTGCAAACACACATAGTTAATGTGTTATTTTTGTACATAATGTGTTCCTTAAAATGTTTTTAAAAGTTAGATAATAGAGGGAGGTGACAAGTGAACTGAAGTAGGAAGGTTTAAAATGCGTTAATGAAGGGAAGTGCAGAGAAAGGGGTATGCTGACCGATGTGATGACACGTGAAAGACCTCTGGTAGGAAAGAAAGGCAGAGGGTGGGGGGGAAGTAGATGAGGGGAAAAATTTAAATTATTTCTTTAATTAAAAAACAAAAAAGGAAAGAGAGGTGAATATAAGGAATTAGAATTCAACCAGTGTGGCTGAAAGGGCATGAATGAGTAGAAGCGGGGACCAAGTGAGCCTGAGAAAGTTGGGAGGTTCACATCTTTGAATTCATAAGGTGTTGTGTCTTAATTCTAAGAGCAAATGTCAAGTCGGTAAAGATTTAAAAGGAAGTTTGGAGAATGTGGGAGCTAAAATAAATAATACTTCTAAATATACTCCCACCTTCTAAATTCTTCTAGCTGGACTAATAAATTAACAGAGACAGATTAACAGGAGGAAATCAAAGTTTTAATACACGTGCATGGGGAATTCACATAAGCATGAGAATTCCAAAAACAATGAGGCAACATTGGGTATATATAACTTTTTTGGCCAAAGGAGAAAAGTGGGGGGTTAGGGGAGTGAGGGGTGGGTATTAGATTTCAGAAGTGAGAACAGGTGATTCATAGGTAGTTGAGGAAGAGCAGAACACACATGGCAGGCAAATTCTTGCTAGGCAACTCAGACCTCTGGGACACAGGGAGTACCTAGCTAATAGGCTTGGAGTCCTCCCGACTAATGCTAAGCTGAAGACTCTTAAGGTGATTAAGCCAGGGCTTCCTTCTTAAAGTAGGCTCCTCTTTCTGAATCTCTTGGGCAGCAGAGGGAGGCTCAAAGGTTCCTTTTTGAGTTTTGTTTCTTAATAAACTGCTTAAAATCAATATCCCTAAAGCAGCTTCAGGGTGGCAAAACTTTGGCACAGAGAGAGTTTTGCCTTCTGTAAGTAGGAAGATCACTCTCTCTGTAAAGTGGAGAATAAATTCAAGGGGAGAGTCAAGAGGGAAGGAATGATGTAGACACTTAGGGCCCATGTCAGTGCACACAGAAGTGGGCAATGATTGTACACAGCATGGTTAGTGGAGAGTGAGTGGGGATGATTTCAGGGTAAAATCTGAGATTTACTCGTAGACAGTAGGTAAGTAAGAGAGATTCCTCAGACCAAGGTCTATAATATTGAGAACTTATCAAAAATGATAAAATATATAAAACATGAGGCTGTATGGCAAGATATGTTGACAGAATAAACACATAAAACATAGACTACACTGAAACTAGAATAGGGTGGGGGAGACAGGAGGGGTGGTACAGGCTATAATGAACAGAGGAGGCTTAGGGAGGAGAAGGGCCCTGAATGAAACAGAGAATTTGTAAAGGTGATGGAATTATATGATTAAAATATTGTAGTGGATTTTTTGCTATCTTAAGATGTGTAGAAACCTTTTTTTTTTTTTTTAAATTCAAGAGAGATTAAAAAAGCTATGGGACCAGCCCAAGATTTTATCCAGGGGAAAGAAAAGATAACTTAGTTCATAGAACAGGATGAGGGCAATGAGAGAAAAAAACCAAGTTGGTTTCTATTGAGTAAAGCTTATTAAAATATTGATTGCTTACGCATCTTTTGAAAGTCATTTATGGGAACCTATACCCCAGGATTAGCAACAAATCTACACCAGTTTGACAAACCACAGCCCAAGGGCCAAATCTGGTCTACAGCCTGCTTTTGTAAGCAACTTTATTGGATCATGACTGCTTTAGCAATACAATGGTAGAGTTGAGTATTTGTGACACAGAACCTTTAGCCTACAAACCTAAACGTATTTACTACCTTGTCCTTTAAGAGAAAATTTGCTGATCCCAGATCTAGAGAAAACTAGGAATGAGAACTTCACTTCTTAGTGCTGCATAATTTTAGAGAGTGATATATGATTTAAAATTTTAAAAATTTCAAAAATTATTATTGAATGGAATTTGAGGAGTCAAATAATAAGTATAGAAAAAAATGAATGAAATTTTATCTACATCTCTACTACAGCAGTTAGTCTACTATTCATTTAATCTTTCATTCATCTAATAATTATTTATTGAGTGAATACCATGTGTCAAGTACACAGCTTGATGCAGGGAAAAAGCTCCTGTCACACTGGAGCTTCATTTTTGGGAGTGGGGGAAAGGTCGTAAAGAGAAAAAATAAAAACAAAAGTAAAAATATGAATGTCGATGGTGATGCATGATATGGAGAAAAATAGAACAGGAAAGGATAGAGTGAGTAAGGGTGGAGATGGATATTTAAATTAGGTTAGTTAGAGGAGGCCTCACTTAAACAGACATTTGAGCTGAGACCTGATGGAGGTGAGGGAGATTGCCACGTGGTTCTCTGGAGCAGAAGCCTTCCGCAGAGGAGACAGTAGTATGAATGCCTTAAAGCATGAACATGCCTGTTGAATTTGCAGAACAGAGGGAGACGAGTATACCTGCAGTGACATAAGCAATGGAGAGGAGTGGAGCTGAAGGAAACAAGGTGAGAGAAGAAATAAGGGAGTCAGGTGATGAGGGGGTGATTATAGGGACTGACTTTTTCTCTGAATGAAAAGGTGGGTCTTGGAAAATTCTAGGCAGAAGAGCAGTATAAATTGACTTAACATTTTAAAGGATCACTTTGCCTGCTACTTGAGAATAGACTGGAATAAGCCTAGATAGAGTGAAAGATAGATGATTTACCCGGTTAGGAGGCAATATTCCAGGCCAGAGGTGATGCGGTTTAGAACAGAGGGGTACAGTTGAAGGTCAGCTCCAAGAAGACTTGCATTTGGGTTAGACAGAAAATATGAAAAAAAACAACAGTCAAGTATGATTCCGTATTCTGGGAATGAACAACTGACAAGATGACGAAGGCTGTAGGAGGAGCCAACTTTGTGTAGAAGATTAGGAGACTGAGTTTGGATTTGTTAAGACAGAGATACCTATTAGCATCCACATGGAGATGTTGAATATAGACGGGGATATTTGGACCTGAAGTTCATGGAAGAAGTCCCTTTTTTTAGTCCTGGATATAATTGTTCTAAAAATTTGGGGAGATCACAAACCTGAGAAGTGTAAGATGTTGCTGAATGTGATGGACTCAAAAGCTTTCAGACTTAAGGACTATATTAATCTTGGCTTTAGGCATCTAGAGGCAGAGGCTTCCCTTCTTTAGATGGAACTAAATATTGAAAATCAGTTAAGCTGATTTCACCTGACTAATAAAAAAACTTTCAACAAATATAATTCTAATATCTTATTGCCAGATTTCTTGAGGC
>NW_011888798.1:6819385-6821354 GCF_000151845.1 Pteropus vampyrus | reverse complement strand
TAGGGACTGACTTTTTCTCTGAATGAAAAGGTGGGTCTTGGAAAATTCTAGGCAGAAGAGCAGTATAAATTGACTTAACATTTTAAAGGATCACTTTGCCTGCTACTTGAGAATAGACTGGAATAAGCCTAGATAGAGTGAAAGATAGATGATTTACCCGGTTAGGAGGCAATATTCCAGGCCAGAGGTGATGCGGTTTAGAACAGAGGGGTACAGTTGAAGGTCAGCTCCAAGAAGACTTGCATTTGGGTTAGACAGAAAATATGAAAAAAAACAACAGTCAAGTATGATTCCGTATTCTGGGAATGAACAACTGACAAGATGACGAAGGCTGTAGGAGGAGCCAACTTTGTGTAGATTAGGAGACTGAGTTTGGATTTGTTAAGCCTGAGATACCTATTAGCATCCACATGGAGATGTTGAATATAGACGGGGATATATGGACCTGAAGTTCATGGAAGAAGTCCCTTTTTTTAGTCCTGGATATAATTGTTCTAAAAATTTGGGGAGATCACAAACCTGAGAAGTGTAAGATGTTGCTGAATGTGATGGACTCAAAAGCTTTCAGACTTAAGGACTATATTAATCTTGGCTTTAGGCATCTAGAGGCAGAGGCTTCCCTTCTTTAGATGGAACTAAATATTGAAAATCAGTTAAGCTGATTTCACCTGACTAATAAAAAAACTTTCAACAAATATAATTCTAATATCTTATTGCCAGATTTCTTGAGGCTTTGTAGCTGCAATGTTAAAGCAAAACAAAACCAACCAATCAACAAAAAACCAAGAACGAACTATAACTTATAAGAAGTAATCACAAAGGGTCTTGCAAAATTTAAAGCATATTATAAATTTCTCTTAGAAAAGCAGAGTAAAACTTTGTGAGGAACCTGAGTTCGGCAGTTCTTTTTTAAATGAAAGAAAAGTGAAATGGTAAAATGTGGTCCAGGTGAGTAATGTTTAGAAAACCATACCCCAGTTGACACTGTGAAGTTAATTTCTCCCATATTTACAAGTTCAGGTTATCTGTTCATTTATTCTGAATGAATTCCTGTAATGGTTCCTCACACACCTACTAACGAGCCTTTCACCATGTGTTGGTTAGTCTCCATTTGCTGCTGCCTCTCCCAAACCAATCCATTCTCTGCTCTCCTTCTCTTTTGCTCTGCTTTATGCGTTGAGAATCTGATCTCTACATGTACCATTGTCTCCTTTGCTCTTTGGCTCATGGTTGGGTTGATCAGTGGAAGGCACCAACAGGAGATTAGAAGGAAGAGATAAAGTTTGGGGTGTTTCTTCTTCTGTTTCATCTCTGCTCTAGGATAACATTCTGGTGTGTCTTCATTCCTTATGGCTCCAGTTCCTGTTGAGCATCCTTTCTTCTGGAGTAGTTTCTACTCACTGGGTTTTTTGTAACACTGTTCCTTTCCCTTCTCTTTTGGTCCTAAGAGCAGTGGGATTTCCCACTGATGCCTTCCCTGGTGTCTTAACATCCCTTGGTAGTTCCTCTACTTCTGCAACACCTATGTAAATAGTCCCTTCGTTCAATTTACTTCAAAATAATTCTTCAGGGTAGTTTCTATATCCTACTGGAATACTAACTGACAGATACATCACCTAAGCTTTTAAAGAATCATTTTGAAAAATGGACTTTTAATATGTCTACAATTATGGCCCTGAATGGATGGCCTCAGAAGGTAGCCTCTCTCATTCTCAATTGAACTAAACAGATGTTATTAAGTATACCAGGGATCAGGCACTTTATTAAGTGCTAGGGAAGAATAATAAGCAAGAACAGTGAAGGAGAGATCCATGGTCCTAGCAAGCTGACAGTCCAGTCAAAAGTACAGCACTTTGCTTATACAAATTACATACCCACCATTTAGTGTTGCATCCACATTGTACCCTGCCCATGTAACATATTAGTAAGGATGCACCTCAAAGCAACGTCTATTAAGAAGCACCTGGTC
>NW_011888798.1:6798410-6819070 GCF_000151845.1 Pteropus vampyrus | reverse complement strand
CAGTTCTTTTTTAAATGAAAGAAAAGTGAAATGGTAAAATGTGGTCCAGGTGAGTAATGTTTAGAAAACCATACCCCAGTTGACACTATGAAGTTAATTTCTCCCATATTTACAAGTTCAGGTTATCTGTTCATTTATTCTGATTGAATTCCTGTAATGGTTCCTCACACACCTACTAACAAGCCTATTTTCACCATGTGTTGGTTAGTCTCCATTTGCTGCTGCCTCTCCCAAACCAATCCATTCTCTGCTCTCCTTCTCTTTTGCTCTGCTTTATGCATTGAGAATCTGATCTCTACATGTACCATTTTGTCTCCTTTGCTCTTTGGCTCATGGTTGAGTTGATCATTGGAAGGCACCAACAGGAGATTACAAGGAGGAGATAAAGTTTGGGGTGTTTCTTCTTCTGTTTCATCTCTGCTCTAGGATAACATTCTGGTTTGTCTTCATTCCTTACGGCTCCAGTTCCTGTTGAGCATCCTTTCTTCTGGAGTAGTTTCTACTCACTGGGATTTTTGTAACACTGTTCCTTTCCCTTCTCCTTTGGTCCTAAGAGCAGTGGGATTTCCCACTGATGCCTTCCCTGGTGTCTCGACATCCCTTGGTAGTTCCTCTACTTCTGCAACACCTATGTAAATAGTCCCTTCATTCAATTTACTTCAAAATAATTCTTCAGGGTAGTTTCTGTTTCCTACTGGAATACTAACTGACAGATATATCGCCTAAGCTTTTAAAGAATCATTTTGAAAAATGGACTTTTAATATATCTACAATTATGGCCCTGAATGGATGGCCCCAGAAGGTAGCCTCTCTCATTCTCAATTGAACTAAACACATGTTATTAAGTATACCAGGGATCAGGCACTTTACTAAGTGCTAGGGAAGAATAATAAGCAAGAACAGTGAAGGAGAGATCCATGGTCCTAGCAAGCTGACAGTCCAGTCAAAAGAACAGCACTTTGCTTATACAAATTACATATCCACCATTTAGTGTTGCATCCACATTGTACCCTGCCCATGTAACATATTAGTAAGGATGCACCTCAAAGCAACGTCTATTAAGAAGCACCTGGTCTCTAGACACAGTTATTCTGCAATAGACCATGTTATCACTACCTCATAAGAAAATCAAGTAAAAATAATATTCAATAATTTGTAGCTTTTTTGACCTGTCCTTGGACTAAGGTCCTAACACTCAGCGTGGAACCCTCTATATTGATACTCAAAATGTGCTTGAGAGTCATTTGGGAAGGTTTGGGAAAGAAAGAGTTAAAATTTCCATTTCAATAACACCAGGATGTGTTTCAAAACATGTTCTTCTTTACCAGTTTCTTACGCACTCACATTATTTGTGACTGAGTTAATTGCATCTTGCCCACTTTTCCCCCACCCCTCACTACAGTGAATAGAAAAATGATCATTCTTTTATGTGCAGCTGATGGGATTTTATTACATTGAGTTAGAAAAGATCTGAACGAACAACTCCTTCCTGATTTTTGCCAGAAAGAAAGGTAACAGCTTATTTCTTAACTAAAGTTGTTATTTTGGTAAATGTCCTCAATAAATAAGAACGCTTTATTGCAAAATTACTTTATGTATTTCCCTTGGCAGAGATTTTGAAATAGTTTGTTTCGCAGCATGCGTTAGAAAATAGCTTTGCTGAAACCTGGGCCATCGATAGGTGCTTTATGGAGAATTTGATTGTGGAAGGATGTTTGTTACGTTTCCTCTGCCTTAGAACAAATTTTAGGTTTAAACTATTGCAATCATGTTTTGTGAAATAAAATGCCGAGAATCTCAAAGCTCACTATTTTATATGCTGGAATGAATTAAAAATAACCCGTTAGCTACCATTTGCCTACCTGTGATAGACTTGTTCCAACAGGATTTTCTTTGATATCATCATTTTATATGACTGGAGAAAATTCTATAGCACAGATGTACCTCAATATTCTTAACCAATGTCCTATCTAAAAATTTCTGTTATTTTTACTATTTCCATATTAATAATGCTCCAGTGAATATTATTGTCAATTAATCTGTGTGCTCATATATGACTAGCTCCTTAGGAGTGAAACAGCAAGGTCAAAAATAAGCAAAACCAAAAGGCTTTTGAAGATATTATCTTTGAGAAAGGCAGACTAAAAAGAAAAGTTCGCTTTCTCGTATATATTTTGACTAAGATATTTATGAAAAAATTTTTTTGAGAAAAATTCTAATTTGTTAGGTGAAAAACAATATCTCAGTTTATGGTAATTTGGTTAATGGTGAGAACAAAAACTGTTTTCACATATTTATTAGGCTTTCCTGCAGCACCACCCTAAGCAGGTGACTTTCATCTCTTTCTTACCTGAGAGTGAAAAGACCTGCAGCAATGCATTCTTGTATCAGTCAAGAGGAAGAGGAGAGACACAGAGCAAAAGCCAAGAGGAAACAAGCTGGTTTCTCTACTCCATTTTAAAGGACTTTCCCTAAAGTCCCCTCTCAAAAGTGATTTCTACATACTTCCCATTAGCCAGGATTGCCACATATGGCGAACCCTAACTGTAAAATGAGCTGAAAAATACAGTTGTTGATGTTGTCATTCCTGTAATTTAACTTGGCAGCTAATGGCCCTGAATAAAATTGAAGTCGTTTCATTAAAAAAAATAAGGGGAGAATGAATACTGGGAAAGCCAGTTACAGTGCTTGCCATGAGCATGAACTTGTAATTAAAAGGAAAGAAGATAGATAGAAAGAAAAAAAAGAGGGAGGGAAGGAAGAAGGAAATTTGTTTAAGGACAGTTGCTAAATATTTTCCAATTTCTCATTTTTTTAAAAATATTTTTTTGTGTGGTCTGGTTTAATATTTTTTTAAAAAAATCAGTTATCAGATTGATCAGTCTTTTGTTTTATGGTTTCTGCTTTGATATCATATTGAGAAACCTTCTCCAGTACATGATTATTCACTTATGCTTTCATGTAAGGCTTGGGTTCATTTTTTACATTAAAAACTAAGATGGCCTATATATTATTTCCCCCAACCCAGCTCATGGAAGACATTGCTAATTGATTATGTCACTCATTCTTAGTGAGCAACCAAGTAGGCTGCAAACCTTTTTTCACATCATCTTCTGGACCGCCACTTCTAAACAATAAAGTTTCGTGTAGCATAAAAGTCATTTGCCATTCTTGATTTATAATATTTTGTATTTTTGAAAATTTTATTCCTACAAGTCACCTTAAATAACTTCTTGGACAAAATGGAGCATAAGTAAATAAATAGAGAAATAAACTGATCTAATGGTAGTTTTAATAATATTCATCAAGCACCACTAAGAGCAGACAACCTACTATTACTATTTCACAGACTAGAAAAAAACCTGAGAAGAGACTTTTTTTTTAAGTCATGTAGCTTCCAATTTAATAAGTCAGTACAATTCAAATGGTGATATCCCTCAAATGACAAAATCACTGATCTATAAAAGAAATCAACAATTATTTAGACAGACACATATGTTTTCTTTTAGCCTCTTACTTTCACAATATAAATTAGTGTTTAGATATCCTAAGTGTCTGTAGAGGAGTCTTGGTACCTGGGGTGTTCAGAACCATGTCAATATATTGAGAGGACTTAAAGGGAGATGAACATCTCTGCACAATAGCTCAAAAATAGGAAGTAATAATTAAAGAATTAGAAACAATAAATACAAATATTTAGGGTGCAAAACATTACTCAGCAAGATTTGAGGAACTAAAAGTAAGGGGAACATTGTCAGTGGACCCTAGAAGTAGATTATCCAGAACATAGCATTTGGGAGTCATGGAGATTTTTCTTTGACCTTAAACTTGGCCCATGCCCTTTATTCTCCCTCTTGTAACCTGCTTTCTGCCTACTTAACATATACTAGGTTTATAACTATTATGACTTTTCTTCTTGCTCTCTCCTTAGAAACAAACAAAAGGGCACTCACTGCAGGTGTAGATGCACATAAATTTAAAGAGAATTATTTTTAAAATATGTGTTTTATAGTTACTTTCAAGGTTTAATTTATATTATTGGGTCCTGAAAGGAAATATCTGGAAAACCCCTAAAAGCTTTCCTCTAGCTGGTGTCTGCCATTGTGCTACTAACTGAAGATGAGTGGCTGGCTGCTCTGATGTTATCGATGATGATACCACAGCATAAAGTAGGAAGAAATAAATGGGACTGGGCTTCATTGGTTTAACCTCTAGAAGCATCATGTAGCTAGGAAGAGAGGTTGTGGGAGGGGATCAATAGCTGACAAATGAAAAGAGTCTCAGTCAGTTGGAAAGGGCATTTATTTTCCCATGATGTAGTGGAATAAATCACTGTAGAATCCTACAACTCAGGATTGTCTTTTACAAAATAACATTCTCCGTTTTTTTTTTTTTTAACCTAAAATCTTTTGGTACTATAGTATAATATATTTTTTTCTACCTTGTTCCATTAAGAAAATAGAAGTACAACTATCTAAATTGATGTTGGAAGTGAAGCAAATTTATTATCAACTCCATTATTTTGATTGAGTATTTTTAGGTAACATGGAAATTATGTGAAACAATACTAGGTACCACAGAATCTGTGTAATAAAATGTGATTCTTGTTCCCATCAAGTTTTTTTCCCCCTTAAAGTAGCTTATTGCCTACTAGCAACATATGGTCTCAGTTGTTCTTTTCTACTGAGATATTTATCTCGAATCATTGTTTCTCACTAATTTTTTTGTGTAAGTCAAATTTATCTTCACATTAGGAGGCCTCTTGGTTGCATGTGACAAAAATCAATGTTTTTGAGGTTATTCTACACCTGTCCTTCCCAAATTTCCATCCATTCACTGCCATTTTGACTAGTGGCTGGTATCTGCCACTGTGTTGCTCTATATTCTTGGATGCTGAGCCCTATGGATTCCTTCTCTTGGACCACCTTGCCGATTGACTTCTGATTGGGTTTAGCAATGGGAGATGCTGTCAGATATGAATGAGGGCAAGTGGAGAGAGAGAGAGAGAAAGAAACATATATTCATTTCTTTTCTCTGTTCTTCTTTGAACAGTGGCTATGTCCCCTTAACCACAGCTCCCACAAGCTAGGCAGCCCTTTCTTCACTGCGCTAGCTCCCACTGCTCTCAATATACTATTTCTTCCCTTATTTCTTTAGCTTAAGGCAATAATGGCTTCCAGTTGTTGCCCAGCTATGGGTGCTTCACTGTATTTGTCATCTTTTGTTGTGGCAACAAACAACTGCAAAGTTTCAGCAGATTAAAACAGTAGACATTTCTTTTTTGCTCATGTATCATGAGGGCTATGGGGCAGCTGTGGCTCAAATTCCGTGTCTTCTCATTCTGGATCCCAGGCTGAAAGGATATGATGTTTTCATGTCAGAGGACAGAAAGTCAAGAGAGCCCAACCCAGACTCCACAATTACATGTAAAGCTTCTGCTTGGATAGGGCAAAGGGCAAGTCTATTGACATCCAGGTGACCAAACCATGTAAAAATGCCAAGGTTAAAGTCAAACAAGTGTGGACATGTACTTCTCCCATATGATGCTCAGACTGTCTGAGTGACCTTTATTTCTGCTAGGACTCTGACTAATACAATTATCTATAGACTTAAAAAAAGGAACATTTATTTCCATGATATATAGAGCAGTCTCACTGAACACAAAGGCAGGGATTGCAGCAAGTCCCCAGAATGAACCAGAAAAAGACTTGAGTAGTTTTAGGACTTTTCTTTTCTCATCTCTGCTCTTTTATGTTTGCTTCCCTCTTTCTCTTTCTGTAGGACAGCTTCGTTTGCTTCTTTACCTACATGTTGGCAAACATTGTGTCCAACAGTCCCTAAGTGTAATATTCTATGATGAACTGTCTTTTGGTCCTACCTCTAAATTCCCAGAGAAGGCTCTGATTGGTCCAGTGTGCAAGAGGTGCTCATTCCCAGTGCTATTTGAAAGAATTCAGTAGGCATGATCATGTTGTACAAAATAGCTGCTGGGACCCAACAATGTCACTACATAGATTATGCCAAAGGAAAATTAAAAGAAAAATAAAAGGGAGCTGGTAAGATCATCCATTAGGTGTCCACTACATCATAGGTTTTCCTTTTGTGATCATTATTTTATTAAACAGCACTTATTAACTAAATAAAATTAGTTTATTTTGTTTAGTGAAATATCTATTCTCTACTTAAAAGAAATATGGGTAATAATATGAGGTCAATTGTCTCTTACTTTGTTTTTAATCTTTGATCTTCTTTATGCAAGACACTATGTCTAAATTTTTATCTTCTCCCAAATATAGAAAGCAAGAATACATTTTAAGTAGACATCTGTCTAAAAATATCTGAGAATTCCAATTTCTTTTCTACTGCCATATATGGCTTCGAGCCTGGTAATAAGGACATTTTTACTCATATGCTAGGTAATTTTGAGGGAGAGAGTTTAAAGAAAAACAATGAAGTGTAATAATTTACAATGGTTTTGGTAAGTCTACACTGTATAAAGTATTGGTAGCAAAAAAAAAAATAAAAATAAAAACAGTATTGCACTTTAAGATTCTTGTCCTCCCTAACTGCTCACAATCTATGTGATCTTTACTTTCGCCTCAACATCACTATGAGGCAGGTATTATAACTCCATCTTGCAGATAAGAAAAACCCAAACTCAGAGAGGTTGAGTAATTGGTTCAAGGTCACACAGTTATTAAATGGCAGATTCAAAGCATAAATCCAGGTTAGACTAACTCCAAAATCCATGCTTATTGGTCAAGTATCTAGGATGGTATTGGACTCATAGTAGACATCAATAAACATTAGCTCCTTTTCCCTGTAAACACTCTTTTACCTTTATAATATTATTATTTGAATGGTTCTTTCAGTAAGTGAGTGGAGCGGGACTTTAAAAATGATAGGCTCCATTCACCATGATAGATGCCGTAGGGGCTCTGAGAGTGAGCTGGCTTTCCAGATTCTATTGAGAGCAGAATCTGAGCTTAATCCTGTTAATATTTGTAATTTCTGCTTTAACCCAACAAATTCTGCAAAATCGTTTTATATTTCAGAGACTTAGAACAATTCTACAGGACTTCTATTTGTCATAGAGTAAATGACAGAAAGAGAGAAGGCAGAGGGCATCCCATTACAATCATAATTCTGGAGGTATTCCATTTTCAAGTTCATATTGAGCCACACACTATTTCTCACATGATTTGCTCTGGAAATGTTCTTAATTCTAGTCAAATATTTGATACATAAGATGTAATGGTATATTATTACATTACTATACTACATATGAATTTATACATATATTCGTATATATGGATGAAGGTAAGAAGAAAAATATCAGAATGAATATATTTATTATTGATGAAATTATGGGAATATGCTTAAATTTTTGACATTTGAAAGTGATTTATTAAATTTAAAAAGGATACAAAAACAAATTAATGCATCATAATGTTTCAGCTAACCAGAATACACACAAATGGGAGCATTTTGAAAACTGAAGAAAACATATTTAATCATTTAAAACACTTCAAAATATATTCATTTATCTCTGCCACGATACTCAAGAAATATATACTATGGTTTTCCTCTGGACAGGGAAGCAGAGTAGCTATAGAAAACAGCTGGGAGGAAAGTCTTCCAATTATGAATCATGTGTGTTACTAACAAAAAAAAAATAAAGATAAAAAAGAAAATGAATATGCTTCTTCCCTGTCTTTGTAGGTGGAGTAGAATTAGCATGATTCTTAAATTACTGCTTTATTATCTTTTAAGAAGTTTCTATCTCTATTTTATGAGTCATTTGTAAAACAAATGTTTTTGAGTAAATGACTCCTTATGATATCTTTCAACACAACTTACCATCATGTATATATTACTTAAAAGGCAATAGCTTCATCTAGGCATTGTGAGACATTTAAAAGAGTATAAAATGGGATCTCTAGTGAACTTTTGTTGTTGTTGTTGTTGATGGTAGAACACAGGAAGAGGAATAAATAATGAGGCAAGCTAAAAGCATATGAAATTATGACTATAGTGCCTAGCATTGATTGAAAGAAACAATTCAAATAGAGAGAGATCAGAGCGGTCTAGCTGCTATAGAGGAGATTTAATGCAGTGTTTGTATTAGATCATACTGAGATGCAGTAACAAAACCATCTTAACAATTCAGTGACTGAAAGAATAATATATTTGCTTATTTCTCATTTAGCAGTCCCGAGTGGGCTTTTGATTAGCTGGATGGCTGTCTTCCACGGTCGAAAGACACTCATATGGGCAGTTACTTTGCTTCCTTCATTGCATAGCATCTCCGATCCCTCAGGGCATCTCTCTGAGACAGCCAAAGGGGAAGAACACAGAGAAGCATGAGAGCACTTTTATATGAATCTATATATGTCAATCCTGGAAGAATACATATCCTCTTCTCTCACATCGCATTTACTATAACTTGGCAACAAGGCCACACTTCACTGCACAAGACAGGAGCATGCAATCTAGCTGACTGGCCACATACCTGACCTTTCCATTGCAATAGAAGGAGGAGAAGGGTCCATTTTGGTGGACAGCTGACAGTATCTATCAGCAGGAAGAATGATAAAAATTATCAGGCTGTTAAACCTCATCAGGCCTCCTTTATCTGACAAACAAAACTTATTCTAGATGATTTCTAAAATTATTTCCAGCTTTTAAGTTTCTGTGGTTCTGGGAGCTAGCATTCAGTATTCATTGTGCTTGGCTGGAGAGATATGTTCATATTGGAAATGGTGCTAGATAACTCTTACATTACATGGGTAGAGTGGGATCTTGAATAATCACTGTATTGCACTGGAGATTTTAAAAAAATCAAGTGATAGATATTGATCAAGTACTTACAACATAGAAGACACTTTGCCAGGTGCTGTGAAGGACACAAAGAAGTTAACTCATTTTCTCTTGAGAATTGATTACATACTACTTATGGGGTAGCTGAATTGGATGGAAAAAAGAGAAATATTCCCAGGGTTCCACACTTCACAGTATGGGGTAGGAGATGAAGGTGAGTATGAAGTGCCCCTTGAATATCTCCTATAAGATTTTTATGAGGCAAAAAAATCTCTAACATGAGCTTGTTTCCCTGTGATTTGTCTCTTGTAATTGGAGATATTAAATTTCTATTCATTCAAAGTTCTGGCTAATTAACTTGAGGTTAACTATAGTTTTATTTCAAGTAAAAATGCATAGCTCTATCCTCTATTTTATAGGCCAATTAATTAAGATTCTTTATGGGGTAAAATTGGACCTTTAGGCAATTAAAGTAGTCCCCACAATTTACCTATTTCTATGAAAATATATTATCAGGTGTTATAATAACTTGAAAATTCTGCCAACTGTAGAATTCTATTGCTGTTGACTCTTAGCCAATTATACCTCTAATATGTCCTAGAACGCTTATCTTTGGATATAACGGTTCTATCTAGACTTTACTTTCCTATGCTTTTAGTTTTAAAAAATTATGTGTTTTAGAGAAATTACAATCTTGAAGAATTTGGAGAGAACGTTTCCAGCCATTTTCATATTTCGTTTGGCTTCTGGATCATGTCTTGTTATAAACTCACTGCAGTTATTTTTGTTTTGTCTGGAATAGCTGCTTCAATTTACATTTATTATGTAACATAAGACCTGGCACTAGGAGTCAGGAGACCTACATTTCACTTGGGTTTGCCACTTAATAATAGGTATGTCCTTTACTCTCATGGGGCCTCAGTTTTACTTGTCTGTCAAATGAGGGGTTTAAACTGGAAGATTGTGTAGGCTGCACTCTCTTTGAAATATTACTCTTCCATATAGGTTGATCACTTTTCTTTATTTGATTATCAATTCATTAGTTTAATTTTTGTTTTTAAAAAGGTCAGTTCCTTTAACTTTCTTTTTGAAAGTATCGTCAGAAGCCCATTTGAACCACATAGCCTAGTGTGCTTATTTAAGATGTAGATTCTTAATTCCTGTAACATTCACTAAATCAGACTTTCTAAGGAAGTACTTCTCAGTTTTTAATGAATATACAAGTCACATAGGCATCTTGTTAAAATGAAAACTCTAATTCAGTATGTCTGGGGTAGGACCAGAGATTCTGCATTTCTAACAAGCTTACAGATGATACTGCTCATCTGCTGACAACACTGTGAATAGCATGGCTCTCTAAGCAGTAATGGCAGCTCCAACCCAGCAGGACTATGTCTTGAATGGAGACAGAATTAGCCAGATGTGGAATGTTAAAAATGTAGCAATCATGCCTAAAACGTAGCATGTGACATCTGGGTCATATAAAGAAGAAAAGTGTTGCAGAATAAAGAATATAACGTAATATGTATCAGGTGCTCTTATGAGTGGCCGTATCAGAGGATCATATTCATTGTCGCTACTCTTATTCTAGATCATGAAAATGTGTTGAAGTTCCAAGTTCTAAGCAGTAAGAAGGAAACTCTCTTTTTTACCAAGTGCTGCTTTGCTGCATGCTACGCTGCATGCTGTCCACGGGATTGCTCTCATTTCCCTTCTACAGATTTTGCAGAGCCTGTGGCTGGTGTGATCACATCGTTTTTAGTCATAGAAATATGGTATCTTTACTCATTTTGTGTGATGATAGGTAAAGATTGTTTCTGCTGAAGTGAAACTAGCTTGCAGGCCTAGCGAGACTCCAAGAAGTTGCCTGACCTTCCTGTGCATTAAATTTCTGCTTGTGTGTGTGTGTGTTTTTTAATTTTTAAAGATTTTTTTCTTGAGGTATACCAACACTAACATTATATTAGTTTCAGGCATACAACCTATTAGTTTGATATTTATTTCAAAAAAAATGTGTTCCTTTTAATTTGAACAGTTTGTGATCTGGGATAAAATTAGCTTACAAGAAAGTCTTTTTCCTCAACTGCAGTACTCAAAGGCAAAAATGACTTTGTAGAAATGTGTGCATTTGCATGTTTAAATGGGATCTGATATATATCGTGCCAAGAACCATTACTGACAATTATGTAGGCTTTGAAATTAAATTATGACTTAAAGATATATGTGGCATATGTTCTACTCCAATTAAAAAATATGCCTGGAGAAAATTTTTTTCTTTCTCTTTCTTTTTTTTTTTTTAACGTTGCTAAAATCTAAGACTCATATAAACTGATTTAGCGCTTTTTTTTCTTTGCATGGATATAATGTTTATGTCATTAAACTTTTGAACATCAGATAATTTTAAATCGCATTTCATGTTGTAATAATAATAATAATGGCAATTCACACTTGCAGAGTTCTCACTAGATGCCAGGCTATGTGCCAAATGCCTTATATGAATTATCCTTTTACTCTATAGTCTCCATAGTCGAGCTGTTCTGTTTAATATGTACATATGAAAAATCTTAATGCTTAGTTGATACTGTGCATGTGTGCACACACCCACACAATAAACCCTTATGAGGAAAAGAAACAAGAACAGTCTTAAAAAAAAAAACAAAACAAAACTCTGAAGTCACGTGACAGATTTAGCAAATTCTTTTTATTTACATAGAAATGTGTACACATACTTTCTTTGTACACAGAAAATTCTAAGTATATATACATATATGATTCCCACATATTTTACAATAAATAGTATTTTAATTTTGTTTCTAGATGAAAATAAAAAGATGTCTCAAAATATTTCACATCAACCACAAAACTACAAAAGCACCTGATGAATCCAGAGCAAAAATTTCAAGCCTGTACTATCACACACTAAGCCTACTACAATTTTTACAAAAACAAAATCAAACACTGTGCAGATATTAGTAGTTAAAGGAAAGAAATGGAGATGCAAAATAGAGAACAGAGCTGTTAGCTTTTTGAACAACGTGGTAAGAGTATTTTTGTTGGTTAGGACTGGTTTCTCTTCAGTCCTCAATTTAAAGTTTTACTTTAACTGATATTGTACAGATGAGAAGGGGGAAAAAAGTTAACATCTATTGTAAAAAGAGTAACCATTCTAATTTCTAAAAACATTTTTACTGGTCATCCAAACCTTTTTTGTTGTGCTAATGCCAAGATCATCCAGTTCTACAATCCAGGATGATTGTCTAACCCCCTGGAGAAGATGGGGAGGGCACTGTTTGGGAAGAAACATTAATTTCAAAAGCCTGGTGAGTCAGGTATCTTGATTATTATCCCTTAATAATAATTATTAATGTTTAAATATACTCTTTATTTCTACATGGAATTTGATCCTTCACTCAAATAATTAAATTCAAAGAGAATTTAATCTGGGAGGCTAGTAATAATGAATCCATAATCCTGGAATTTCTTCCCTCCACTTCCAACTTTTCCCCATTTTGAGCTTAAAAACAATCACTTTCAATTTCAGAGTTGTTCTACACATGTATACAAAAATCATACTACAAAATGAATAGAATGAGGTTATAGGTTATAGGATGAATACAGATTTATGACATGTTTGACAATCTCACAGCACTGAATTTGGCAAAAGAATCTAAAAAGATGATTTTACTATCATTGAATTGACATATCCAGATTTGCTTTCCCAATACACCAATATTACTACTTAAATGAGAATCATAAGGGTGGTGACCAACACAGGGCTAAGTGTTTAAATCACATTTGCTCAACTTTAGCTCAGATAATAATGTGTTTAGTTCCACTGTGGCACTGTAACTTTACACATGAGTTTTAAAACAAATTTTACCCCTTCAACTCTCATATCCCTATCAGTGCAGATGTGGGGAGAAGACAGCAATAAAAAAGAATTTGGTGTCAGAAATGCAATTAATCTATCAAATATAATCTTTTCTGTTACCTTACTGAATCTGCTGTTTTTAAGGTAACCTTCTAAAACATATTTCAAGGCAGTCTCATTTCAAGAGCACTGTTTATCACATGCATAATTTGATTCTTTCTTGTTATATGTTACTACCTCTGATTCTTCTTTTAGAGAAACTATATTTGGAGGACTTAGCCATCCTCAATGAAAGTGATGGCTCTTTAGATTTAAGGTATTTAAGATAGAAACAAACACATGCCACATTTAAAAATGTTCCTTTTTCTTTTCTCTTTTTAAATTTGAAAATGTAATATGGACCTAAGGTTCACTGCTAGAAACAAAAGGGACCCTTTACCATGAAGAGCTGGGCTTGGTTCTTGGTCATTCTAATTTGATGTATATATATTCATCCCTTATTTCTATCATTGGAAAGACTCAGCCAGAAGATAAGTATGGAGTCTCACTATGGTAATTGTAGTCAGGACAGACCTTTTGCACAAGTTTATAATCAACACTGTAAAAGGCAATGTAAATGCAAATGACCTTGAAGGGCTTGGAGCACAGCCAAGACACATGGCTCTGAGTCTGCTCCTGGTAGCAGATCTTCGACGGGTCAAAGTTGCACAGGGCAGTCTTCTTTGCCCGATCTGTTTTTTCATACTCAATGCGACAATTGAAAGATTTGGATTCCTTGGTCTCCAAAGTAGACTGCGGGGAAACTTCAAATTCCACGACTTTGGAGGGGGGTACCAAACTAACTGAAACATTGCCCAGGCCTGTGGAATTATGTCGGAAATAAACACTGAAGGTTCCATTGCCATGGTCAACAATTTTCCCCGTGATTAGGAGGTTGAGTTTGACAGTTTTAATGTTGGAATGGAAGTCACCCCATCCAAACATTTTTTTAAATTTTCCCGTTTTTACTATTGGCCTCCGTTTAGTTCTTGTCAATGGTTCCTGAACCTCCGTGATGTTGGCCAGCCAATCCCAGAAGTGTTCCATGCTGTCCGCATATGCCAAGTGTCCGGGCTTTGGGACTGGAGACTGTTTAATAAACAGGCGCAGAGGATTGATGATCCTTGAGTGTACCACGTTTCCAACCAATGTCCCTGGAGCATCTTTGTCTTCCCAATCCAGCCCCTCTGTGGCATGCACCACTTTTTTACTGTCACAAAATAACTGTGAAAAGAAGAAAGAGAAATAAACTTTAGGTTTGGGCTTTGAGCACACACATACTATAAAACCAAAGCACAAGGGAAATTCTTGCAATATTATTTAGATTCTTGCTAAATAGCATTTCACATACAAAGCTGGGCTCAGCACTATAACAAGATGAACATTTAATTCCAAGCAATGTAAATCCGTGAGTACAAAAATTAAAATGAGATAAAAAAAAGTTTTTCATTTTAATGGGCAGACGTGGTTTTAGTTGCTGTTTCCTAATCTTTACAATCTTATCTTTACAAATTGAGGGAAGTAGTATATTGTGGTCTCTCATTTGATAAAAACATTAAATTTGTGAGAGATTTTCTTTCAGGTAAAACATAACTATAATGCTGAAGGTTTCTCCCAAGAAGCTAGAAACCATCCGAATATAAAATATTGATCTTAAATATATTTTGAAACATTAAGACTATTGTTTTCAAAAGCTTATGTCATATAACTTCCTAGCTTTTGATAGAATTCCACCTCAAAGTGTAATAGAAAAGGAGCATAAATAGTAACAAAAAGTTCTACAAAAGATTTAGTTGAAAAGCATAATTTTGAATTAATTAATAGATGGTATATAATACAATAAATTTTATTACAATTGAACTATATCTTGAAAGATAGAACTGCTAAGAGTTATGTGCATGTGGTTTATAGATTCCACTGTATTGTGGTTCAAATCATACCCACTGAAACACAGAACTTTATCTGCATTTGATTTTTATTTTTATTCTTTTTGTAGTAGTATAAGAGTCGCCATGATTTCTAAAAATCATTTAGTTAAGTCAATGTGGATTTTGAGACATGGAACTGTAATACATAAAACTACTGCCTGGAGTGAATATTTATAAATGAGTTATAAAGCCTGGAAAATAGGGGTTTCTAGTGGAAATACAGATAGTCTCTTATCTCTAATGGCACAAACCATCCCGGTAATGATTTTCGGAAAACTGTCAGCATGATGAAAAGGATGAGAGAGAAGTGAGGCTGTGTTTATGTACTGTTTCCCCAATGCTTTCATACATGGCAAAGCACCTGGTAAAACTAGTCTCAGATTATTACAAGTATTATCGCTTTCAATCTAATTTTGAAAAAAGAAATAATAAGGCACGGCCTGGATTATAAACATTGCACTCTTCTACATGGTAGAGTTTAATAGCATGAGGTTATTTTTTTTTAATATGTTTATAAAAGTTTAGAAGTTTAAGTTCTAATAGAGCTTTGTGAGAAGTGTTTTACCTATACCTCATCCTCAATCACTTTAGAGTAGGAATCCAAGAACTTAAATATATGTATGGGTTTTTCTTTTCTGTTTTTTTCTTCCTTTGGCAGGGGGAGTTCATAATATATATTAATATATATTGGCTCTTTTGATTAATTTACTGAAGACTTTTCCTCCTCATGTCTCGTATTTTTAAAAATTCTTTTCACTTAAATTATTGAGGTTTGGCAGGAGGGCAAATTGATATGATGCACATCCTTACTATTTTGAGAACTTAAATTCATATTACCGCTCCTTAGGGGAGTACACATCCTGAGTTGCATATGCTCCTAAGTGGAAAGCCTCTCCTGGTGTAGAAAGGCTGGCATGTTCACCGGGAAAAGAGGGACCATAAGTCAGTATTTCTGTTCAAAATATTCTGGGTGTTTCTAATACTGTAACTTGCTTTTTGATTTTGAACACTTTTAATTACAATGTGCATAAACCTTGTTCAAATCAATTGGTACTAGCCTGTGGAGTCAGTGCTGGCTCCAGTTATGATTTCAGTTTCCAAGAACTAATGCAGCCAGGTCTAAGTGAGGTATCCTGGCCTCTCTCCAGCAAGATGACCAAGGACACGTGAGGAGATAAGCAACCCCTTGCTGATCAAGGTCTAATTTCTCTTTTCTATGATTATGATTCCTGCTGCCGAGAGTCTATTATCAATTTTTCACTTGTTTCCAGGACTTCATGAGCTGTGCCTTGCTTGGTCAATGCTGACAGACATACCTTGCACTTGCTGAGAATCTCTACGTAGTATATAAGAAATTTTCCTTTACTTCTCGATCTCTACCCCTTTCTGAATAGGTAAATAGGGTAAATCCTTTCTGAAATTCTTACCTTTTAGCTTGCTTTTTTAAAAATAAATTTCAATTCTTACCTCTACACACCATGCTGCTGATTAAATATATTTTCACTTACACGTATGACAACAATCTTTGCTACCAGCAGCAACAAGCTCTTCTTTTACATTAAGATGCTTGCTTTACATTACACATTTTCCTGAAATTTTCCTCTTGTATTATTTTTCTTGATTTAGCACTTTGCCTGATTTTTTCATTACTTTCCATTATTGAAAACCTATAAACAGTGAACCCATAATTCAATGACAAGTAAGTTTGAAATCTTAAGTTAACTGTATTGGTCCATTTTGGAATACATAATACACTACATTAAGAGAGACATTACGAGATCCTTCTCATCGCTAGGACTTCTGCTGTGATACTTCTGAGAATAGTCAATGATAATAATAATAACAAAAAATGGCCATTTACTGGGATTTAAAAAAAAAATCTGAAGATTTTCTTCCTAGTTATTTATGTTGCAACAACTTGACCCAAACTTATGTACTCACCCTAAAAAATATGAGTGTAAAAAGAAATCTAAGCTTATCAAACAGATAAATTAGATGTGATCATTTTCTTTCAGATGGCTCATCAACTCTTCAAAAAAGATTCTCCATATGAGAAATTAAAATGGAATTTGATTTCTAAAAAATATATTCTAACACAATACTCTTCAGGTTCAAATATGTATAAGAAACCCTTGATTTTAAAGTTGGCCTATATAAAAAATAATAAAATTTAACTGATAGCACAGATTTATAATAGTTCTCTGTTCCAGAGACAACACTCACTAATAGTTCCATAGATGAAAAGCAGAGATATATATATTTTAATTTTTTTCTTTGCCCTAGACCATCACATTTTCTACTTTAACAACATTAAACGAGTTGAGAAAAGCTGTGTATAACTTCATTTGTTTATTACTTTAAACTAAATGGACAATTTTCACAAATACTGATTTTCAAACCTAAACCCAAATCTCAAAAAGCTATCAGATAGTGATGTATAATTAAAATGGTAAATATATTTCGAATTGTCTTAAAAAGTTGACAATTGCACCTCCTCTCCTGACTTGCTCTCTCTTTGATGGCATGCATACATCACTGGTAAGAGGGCACTCTCTCCTATAACGAGGTCTACAAATATTTGGTTGTATAACCTAAGACCCCAAGGCTCATGTTTATCTTCAAAAGACCTAATCAGGGATGACTGGGGTTGGATGAGTCACAATCCTGCCCTTCACTCGTCTATACACTCCCAATATGGAAGCAGTATGGTGGAAAAACCTAGGATTTAGTGGAGGATGATCTCATCACCCCTTGCTTAAGTGAACCACGGTTTTTTCACCTATATCTCCTTTGCTGGTTTATTGTAAGGATGAAATAAAAGAACAGATGGAAATTACTAAGCCCAGTCTCTGGCAAAAAGAATTCAATAACTGATGGTCCCTGCATGGTACAATGGATAGTCCCATGCCTCCTATTCAAGAATCGTCTTCAAAAGGTTTTTATATATTCTCAGGCCTCTAGGAAACTGATTATGGTTAATCAAAAAAACTTGTTTGGTGCCATATAACACATTGATGACTGAGTAGAAAGCAATCTTTTCAACTCCAGAGCATCTATCACATGTTTCCTTGTGTTTCCAGTCTCACTGGCATCTTAGTCATAGCTAGATTGCTGGCACAGGTAGGCTTTCTTTGCCAAAAAAAAAGTGGATCTTTAAATCCAACCTACCAAATGAGTCAGCAAAGGGAGCTGAAAGTACAATATGTCTGGCAGGTGCCCTTGTTCCTGGACAATTTCCATGATACAACTTACTGGGTGAGGGCTGTAGGTGGTTCTGAAGCTGCTGGCAAACCACTCTGCCCAAGGCAAAGTTGTTAGATGTTTTCCACAAAACGCATGGCTGTATCCCCTCGTTACTTTTGTATTTGCTGAGGCTCTCTATGCTAATATTGGTATCACTGCTGTCTTTGTCCCATCATATTGCAATAATAATGCAAAAACGTTTAACTGCAAGCACAAAACAGAGTTTAAAAAAGGGAGAAAGAGGAATTGCTGTGCTTTATCTGTTTGAACATTCCCTGATTTCAACACATTTATCAAAGCTTAAGTAATTTATGTCTTGGCAGGGTGTATCAATTTCACAAAGCACACACATTAGCTAGATACAATGATATCATATTAGCTTTTTTTGCATCTTACAGAAGAGCTCAAAAAGATTAATAAAAGCTCAAACCTTCATCAATTAAATGAAGCAGGTGGAAGGAAGAGAGTAGGGGAAGAAGACTGTATTTCATTTCGGTTCTTTTGTTTTCAGGGGGAAAAAAAAGCTGACAGGTTCAAATCATTCATCATAACAAGCTGGAGTTGAATTTCCCTGATAATTAAATGCATTTTTTCCCAAGAGGCAGAGAAGCTGCAATGAATTTCATAGTAGCAGATGTGAGAACTGTCACAAATTATGGAAATAATTTATAAACTAAAAAGCATCTTTCTCTGCAAATACTATATCAGAATATCCTTTTTTCAATCATATCTGTTATGTATTTTTCAGTAAAAATTTTATTTTAAAATAATTTTAGATTACAGAAAAGTTGCGTAGTACAGTTACCACATACCTGGCACCCAGTTTCAGGTGTGTATATATATATATATAAATTTTTTTTTTTAGGCAAGTCAACCCTTGGTTGTCCTCACAGATTGTAAGGACCTTGTCAGTTTACAATCTCTTATTTTTTAAATTTTTTATGCCTACAACACCATGACTTATCAGAGTCAATACTAATCTTAATCTTCTGGCTTAGGTAGAAAAGATCTTTTTTAAAGTTTTTCTTTCAGAATTCTCATAGGCTTATATGTTTTTGTTATCATAAACTTAATCTACATTTAATTCAGTGGCACTTAATTTTGTTTTTGTTTTTTTTTAAAGTCAAGCAAACTCAAGCATTTCAGTTTGTAACTCTTTACTGCATCACTAAGTGATCTAAAATAACCTCATTTTATTTGTTGTTTAAGAAATCATACACTATTTATAAATTACTCTGGCAATATTACGTGCTATAAATTTGTCTATCGCCATCATTATAATTGTTGCTATTTTATTTTTATTAAATCTTACTTTCTTAAAAATTGAAGCCATTTTGATAATTAATAGCTTAATAAAGAAAAGTTTATTCTATAAATGTCTTAAATTTATAGCGTTGGAATTACTTTCTGACTGTATTAGATTCAAATGCCCCTTTTCTCATTTTTGGAGCCAGTCCATTGTATTTGATTCTGCACATCTAGTGAGTCAGTATCATCTTTTAGATGAGGCCTTCTTTGTAGGTTGACCTGTTGACCAAGAGGAATAGAGCTAATAAAAGAAAAGCCCACAAAAGAATATTCTATATTCATAGTGCTCTGGGTGCTACAAGGCCACTAATGCTACTTGGTTTCCCTTGGGATCTAGGGCAGTAAGACCTCTGCCATAATTATGATAAAATCCTTTTTTATACATCCATCATTGTGATAGCTTTTCTTCTTCCTTGTAGTTGCATGGGGTGCTGAGTCCTAAACTGTGGGTGAGGGGAACATGTGGGTATGAGAAGAGGAAGGATAGAGTTTAGGGGAGGGGAGGAGCTCTCCCTACAGTAAATGGATAATAGAAAGGCAGTTAATGGCATTTAAAGCTTTGAGCTTCTGAGGTTCAAATTCTGTCCAATATATACTATACCATTATCAGTCCAGGTAGCTCTATCCTATAGCAATCCTAACAGGCGGTATTTTTTCCTACTTGACAAAACGCCAATGGAAGAGAGATCACCACTGGCCTTGCTGCCCCAGTCCAGTGTCTAACAATTCTAATTGACACATTTATTTAATAGCTATTGACTCTTCACTTTCATGGCACCAGGGGAGTAGGAGAGACTTGAATTTCCTCAGTAATTGAAGCTTAGCGCTTTAAGCTCACTGCCTCCTGATTTTAGCAAACTTGTTTAAGAAAGTGGGAAATCTAAAACAGTTTAGACATATTTCCACAAAAATATCATTTTATTTTGTAGGAGTAAGTTTATTGCTTCACTGACTTTTGCTTATACCTACAATCATATGAATGCTACTGTATACTCCCACATTGCACCTGCAAATTATTGAGTTGGGAGAAGTAGAATGAACCAATCGAGTCTGTGTATTGTGGAAATTAACCTGTTGGTACATCCTCCAGTGGCTGAATTTACCCAATCAGAGAAATTGTGCCAAGAGTGAAGAAATAAATGAAAGAAACAGGGGCAATGAACTCAGTCAGAACAGGTAAAATATGAAGCGGGAAAGAGTAAAGGATAGAAACAGTAGTGATTTGATTTAGTAGAAGAAGTTGGGGTCAGGGACAACTGAATGGAAATCTGGCGCTGTCACTTATGGTCCCATCATCTTGTGCAAGCCACATCCCTTCTCTGTGCCTATTTTTCTGTAGAGTAAATAGTGAAAGAAAAGGCTGGAGCTGCACTTCAGAAAGATGAAGGAGGCTGCGAGGTAGAAAGTGAATGGAGTAAGGCAGGTCTATGGGCAGGAACACTTGCAAGGAG